>NC_136264.1:31486783-31661783 GCF_964187855.1 Myxine glutinosa | reverse complement strand
CCCGTACGTGGGTGCAAAAAAACATGCGTGCAAACAACAACAACAAAAAAAACAACTTTGAAACCACGTGGCAGTAACGACCACAGAACCCCCCCCCCCCCCCTCTATTTACATGAATGGTTTGGTCCATTCGCAACGACCACAGAACCCCCCCCCCCTCTATTTACATGAAATGGTTTGGTCCAAAGCGAACGGCTTGCGGTGTTTGGTAAAGAAATCGCCATAGCTCGGTAACTACTTGTCCGATTAATTTCAAACCTTGAAAAGGCACATCCTCGGGTCCCCAGCAATATACCTGGCAAGTTTCAAGTATATCGGGCCGGTAGTTGTCGAGAAACAGCGGTCACAGACAAACATACACACGTACAAACACACATACAGAGATTAATGGAATTATAGACAGATAGATATATATATATGTATATATATATATATATATATTATATATATATATATATATATATATATACATATATATATATATATATATATATATATATATATATATATATATATATATATATATATATATATATATATATATATATATATATATATATATATATATATATATATATATATATATATAGTAACGAATTTGAGAAGTGTAACGGTTTTGAGAAGTGTAACAATTTTGGAGAAAGTGTAACGAATGTGAAAAGTATGGTTTTGTTGTGTGTAACACCCTCGTAATGTAAATAATGGTCGCAGCCGTCCTCCTAGTTAATTCCATGAAACTTACACACAGGCCACGATATATCTTTTTAAATAGTTTATTTCCTTATTCTATGTAGGCTAAATATGTGTTTCCCACTAGATTAACTCTGCATTGCATCAAACGAAATAAAGCGTAGGCCCCTCCGATGATCCATGGCAGCTCAAGTGCCAGGGATTCCCCACTTGAGCTTTCACAGCAAACGTTTATTGCAGTACTGAACTGCTGTGCAACGTGACGGCGCAGTACCTGCAGCTGCTGACCGGTTTTCGCCATTTGCGGCCATTACGAACAAGGGGAGTGGCTAAAGAAGACGGGTCGCCCCCCTCGTCATAGGGGGGAGGAGTAAGTCGGCCCCGCTCATCCAACCCAGAACAAGGGGTTTGGCTAAGAGAGGGCGGGGCGGGAACCCCCGAGAAAGTGAGCGAAGGTTCGGTGAGAAAACCAATATAAGTTGCCGCGGGACGCACTCCACTGGCTTGCTCTTGCTCCTCTTGCCCGTGCTCTTGCTCTGACACCGTCATCTTGCTTGCTGTCCCTCGTTGTTGCTGGGGAGAAGGAAGACGCCTGAACGAGCAGGTGTGTGCGAGCCATCGTGCGACCAGCTGCGCTGCAGCTAAGGGGGCAGCTAAGGGGCCGCAGGCCACGAAAAGGACGCGCCAGGCAGCAATCCACGCTGGACCCTCCATTGCCTCCCAAAAACAACCATCCATCCTCAAGCCATACCTGCCTGCAATATCCCCCGTGTAAGTGTGAACGTCGTCTGTCCTAATCGTTGTCCTGGGGTTAAGTAAATTGACTAGTATAAGCTAACGATGCACTGTGTGACTGCTTCTTCCATCCATTGCTTGTAAATAATTTTGATCGCTCCTTCTTTTTGCTTGTGTGTATAATAAATCCTGTTATTCCTCCGTACTCTGTCTTCTTCTCTCTTCCTTCTCTTTCGGTCGCTTTAGAGGTTTCCAAATTGAATATCTGTGGTGCGATCTGGTCAACGTTGGGGGAGTCGGGCCAATCGGGGATCCTGTAACGGTCGCGGTGGACCATCCGCTCGGCCCAAAGTAACATCTAAACCGCGTCCGTAACTATATATATATATAGATATATATATATATTGTTACAGACGTGGCTTGGATGTTATTCACCGAGCGGTTTTGGGATGACCACGTCTGCACAAGATTATACTCGATATTATACCCGAACGTTGACTAGTCGCGCGATGCTAGGTCAATGAAGGAACAGACACACGGCTGGGATTAAAATGACGACACCAGGGATACGGTTCTCAAGACCTCCGGAGGAGATTATATTCGTGCGGAAGGTCAGATTACAGGGACGAGAGGGACAGCAAAGGAAGATAGGCACTTAGACACAACCTTATATTAACCCCAACAGACGACAGGTAAACGGGACAAGGCTGACTCACACGGGGGTTGATGGCAGGAAAGCGGTTGTCGATCGCTCCAGGTGCACCTGGGCTCAGGGCAGGATCGACCCGGTCCGGTCCAGAGATGCGGAAGGTTGCACAGCGCTCGAGGTGGCGTCTTTTCGTCTCAAGCTGGGGGCGCATCTCACGTCACATCCGGCGCGGGGCCGCGTATATCCGGCGGGGAGTGACACGCCCTCGGCTCGTTAGCTCCGCCTCGTGGAATCGGCACGTTGCTTCTCATTGGGTGCGTGCGGGGGGGTTACCGGCTCCGCCCTTGACGAGGAGCTGACAAGGAGCCCCTTTGTGGTAACCCCGTGGAGCGCATGGTCTGGAGCGCGTTGTCTGGAGCGCATTGTCGATGGCGGCTAACCGAGCCGGTGGGAGGACGCACACTCCCCCCCGCGCAGCGCCGTGCCCCTCTGTTGTTGTAGACGGGGAAGAAGATGGGAGGAGGTATGGGAAAGGTCCTAAACTCACTACTGGTGCCATATAATCACATTCTGGTGCAACGAAGAGTCATAATTAATGGAAACGAGGCCTTAACTGACATAGACCAAGAATAACTAGCAAGATGTCCGAAAGTTGTCTACGTGTGGTGCGGTGGACCTGGGCACGACATTTAATGGGGGAATAATGGGAAGGTCGGCTCTACTGATTGTTGTTTACAGACAATGGGACTAGGGAATGGGGGATTGGGGATAGTTGGGGAGTATTGGGGAAATAGGGGAATATTTACAAGCGGATATGGAGGCCAAATTCCATATTCGCAACAATATATATATATATATATATATATATATATATATATATATATATATATATATATATATATATATTGTTGCGGAGATGAGGACTGTATTTTTTGGATTGTGTGCTGTATTATTATTATTGTTTATTCTGCGCCCCCCTACCTCCGGAGCTGTGTAAAGGTGAAAGGGCATCCCATAATTAGTCCACAAGCATACACGTCAGCCAAATAATAGAATACCCCTGTTTGATAGTTATCTCTTATTCTGTGTTTTAGGGTAAGGCTGTGTCTCCCATTAATTAAAGTACTCCATTGCACCAGTGAAAAAGAATAGATCCCCTTTCATTCCCATCCCCAAAATCTCCATTTCCTTTTACATCCCCTTCCGTCATTGCCGGGCCTCGATTGCCAATTACCTCCCCTCCAAAACCACCATTGAACAAGCGCTCGGGTCGGAGAAGAAAGGCGTGCCCGCCCGTCGTCATCAAGGGCGGAGCCAGAGGGTCGCGTGACCAACCAGGGCCGAGGTGAGCACACCGAGGGGCGTGTCCTGAAGGCCGGCGGCTTGATCGCTGGAGGCGCTATAAAAGGCGCGCACGCAAGAAGCAAGAGAGTGAGTCGTGAGTTGGTCGTCAGTGGAGGGTCAGTGGTTGCGTTGGTTGCATTGAGTTGTCGGTGGTGAGGAGACACCAGGGCCAAGAGAGAGAAGGTTCAAGGTTAATTACCAGCAGTTGCGCCAGAGACGGCAGACGCGCCCTGAGGTGAGCCAGGGAAGCAGCTTTGGCTCCACAAGCAGCGTTGACTCCACCAGGCAGCTTCAACCCGTTACCCCGCGGGGACCAGATAGCGGTGGCATCGGTGGCCGTCGAGGTCCAGCCGACGTCCCGTGCGGGATCAAGCCCGAACCATCTGCCCCAGCTGAACCTTCCCATTCCTCCTTCCAGCATTCATTCCTTTCCTCCACCCTTCTTGTGTACGTGAGTTTGTTCTGTGTGTCTTGTCCCTGGGTCTTTAATTAAGTCTGTATAAGCTAGTATTTGCACTGTGTCACCTGCGTCTTATGTGTTGTAAATAAACTTGATTGCTCCTTTTTGCTTGTGTGTGTATAATAAATCTGTTCTTCCTCCGTACTCTGTCTTCTTCTCTTTTTTCCTTCTCTTTCGGTCGCTTTAGAGGTTTCCCGATTGAATATCTGTGGTGCGATCTGGTCAACGTCGGGTGGAATCGGGCCAATTGGGGATCCTGTAACGGTCGCGGTTGGACCATCCGCTCGGCCCATCATAACATCTAAACCGCGATCCGTAACAATATATATACATAGTTGCGGATCTCAGAAACGTCGGCAAGAGGGGATTAATCCCCTTGTCCGTTTGCTGACCGACGCGATCCTGAAGTTATCACGTTCCTTCTGGTCAGTATTAAATAGGGTTGTTGGTCGAATTAGTCCTATTACCTAATTACCAACACCGACCGTGAAGCAAGGAAATAACTCCCGCCCGAACCACGGCGTTAGTGGACACGCCGAGTGAAGCGAGCCGCAATTCGGGCCGTTAAGGACTAGACCCGATTATAGCGGTTCCTAATCATGCCACATTTACCCAATTGAGAAATGACTAGGACGATCGGATTGAGAAGAAACCAGGAAGAACAAGGTAATTTATTTACACTCTGCACAATTAGAAGAGGAAACGAAAGAATGTACAAGAAAGAAGAGGAAGAAAAAGTACACAGGGCAGCCTTAATAAGTCTTATTCTATTCCCTGGACACGGACCCGATCACTCAGATTCACTCACACGGGGATGACGAAGGTAGGGTGGAAGGTCCGTCGATGGCGTTCAGGCTCCGGTCCTGGACCCGTACCAGGCGATGAAGGTGGACGGCAGACAGCTCTCCGTGTAGCGTAGGCGCGAGCGGACAATTATACAGGGGAAGGTCGGAAAACTGGCGGTTATACGAAGCGCTTTTCACACACGTCCTTCCAAAGCACCCGCCTCAATCAAGGCTCATAACGCGAGTTCTTGCAATAAGTCGTAACGCCGTTCTTTAGCGCACTCTCCAACGAGTCCTTTTACCATCTCCTCTCCACTCTCTCCTGGCACGAGTACTCCCAACAACGCGCTCACCCCCTTAAGTCCTCTCAACCACGATAAGTTCTCGAGTCCTTTTCGCACAGTCCTTCTCATAAGTCCTCTTTAAGGGCTTTGCGTGCACGCTTTTATAACACAAGCCAGCGAACGCTCTTGAAGCCCTAACCACGCCCGGTCAGGCGATCTCCCCTCAGCCCTGGTTGGCTGGTGACGGCTTACCGGCTCCGCCTTGATGGCTGCATGACGTGGCCGCACCTCCTCCCTTGCGCTCTGCCCCCTTTTTCGGGCTTTACCTTGTGGCAATTAGGCTGGGTTGAGTGAGCCCAAGGGCAGCGAAGGCTGCTGGCCAAGGAGCGTAACAAATTGGGAGGGGCCATGGGGTGCAGACTGGAGAGCGCTTTATGGCGTTGATGAAGGGAGGCTGCCAAAATGAATGAAAAGGGCCTACTCTTATTTGTTTGACACAAACTCTTATCTTCCCCCATCCAAAACCTTGATCTTTTCTACCCCCACTAATTCACCCCAGATCCACCTTGTTTGTAATTCCAACTTCTTTCCTGGTAGTCCTGGCAGTGTCCATATGTTTTATGCCTCTCCCACCCCCTTTCCCATGCCTCCCCCCCAAAGCCCTCTCCCTCCCACAGATCTCTCGATGTCTCCATGTCTCTGGGTTCCTGCTCTCAAATGTTGTGTTTGTGTCCTTCCCCCTCTCCCCATCTTGTCTACCGCTCCCGATGCTTTTTGTTTTATGTGTCGGTTTGTCGGTTATGTGTCGGTTTGTCGGTTTGTCTTTCTGTGTGATAAATGTTCGCTCCTTCACGAGCCTCGATCTTGTATACAACCAAAAAAAAAAAAAAACGCAGATGCAACTACTGGACATGGCCTTATCTAAACACATTATGAAATAACTACCGTCCTAAGGTGACCTACGTGTTGCTTGTGGCCTATCTATGGGGTGCAACCCTTAACCTTTCATGATGTTATCTGTGTGGATTCTCAAAACCACAACAATATATATACAGTCACGTGAAAAAGTAAGTACACCCCATGTAAAGTTTTGACTTTTTCAACATATTTCAACATACAGCTATTTGATCTTCATTTCAACAATATTGATAGATAAATCAATCCTCATCCCTCAGATCGGCAGTCTGCAGGCTCCTCACTCTCTGCAGACCTGGACAAAATCACAGACTGGGCAAACAAATGGAACATGTCTTTCAATCCTGATAAATCTCACACTCTTACGATGTCTCTCCGAAAAGACCGACTGGACAACCCTCCCAGCCACTTTCTGAATAATCCTCTCCAAGAAGTTCTGTCACTCAAGCTTTTGGGTCTCACTATTTGCCATGATCTTTCCTGGGAAAACCACATTTCAAATCTGGCCTCCAAAGCCAGTCGCCGACTGGGCATCCTCCGTCGTGTGAAATCCTTCCTTGGCACACCTGAGCTCCTCACCACATACAAGGCTTTCATCCGCAGCTCTATGGAATACTGCTCTGCCCTCTGGTCTGGTGCTCCTGCCTCACACCTAGCCCGTCTTCACGCTGTTGAAACCAAAGCGTTCAGATTCATTGGAATCTCCCGCGATGACGCTATCTCCAAGGGCCTTTCACTCACTCACCGCAGGCAGGTTGGTGGTCTTTCCGTCTTCTACCGACTCCTCTCTGGCCTTGCCCCCCAAGCCCTCTCTGGGCTCTGTCCCCCAAATATTCCTACAGGTCGCACAAGATCTGCCTGCAACCCTCTTATGGTTAAACTGCCAAAATCAAGACTTTCTGCTCACCTTCACTCCTTCATTCCTTCATTCCTCTTTTCTCCCACCTCTGCAACAAACTCCCTCACTCTCTTCAATCCCACTCCACCCTCCAGGTCTTTAAAACAGCTGTTCACCACCATCTCTTATCCTCCCCCATCCAAAATCTTGATCTTTTCTACCCCCGCTAATTTCGGTCCCCTTGTGTTTTATACCTCCCCCCCCCCCCCCCCCCTTCCCACGCCTCCTGCCCCCAAGCCCTCTCCCTCCCACACTTCTCCCTGCTCTCAAATCTTGTGGTTGTGTGCTTCCCCTTCTCTCCCCATCTTGTCTTCCGCTCCCTCTTTTTGTATATTTTGTTTGTCTGGTTGATTTGTTTGTGAAATAAATGTTAGCTCTTTCACGAGCCTCGATTCAGTATACAAAAAAAAAAAGAAAAAAAAAAAGGTGATATAATATAACAAATATCATGAAACATTTACATTTTGTAGTCCATTGTATAATTTAAATAAACATAAATGCAAATTTCACATGTGGAAAAAGTAAGTACACCCCTACATTTATCACTACTTCAAATACCTAAAATTAGAATCAGGTGCACCAGCTCAGGTGCAAATGATTAGAACATCGTTGGAGAGGATCTTGGAGGAACCTGTCTTATTTAAACCTCAGACATTTAATTTGGTTTGCTCTTTGTTGTTGAAGTGTGCGACGTTACCATGCCTAGATCAAAATAGCTATCTGAGGCCTTCAGAAAGAAGGTTGTAGATGCCTATGAGTCTGGGAAGGGATTTAAAAAGATCTCCAAACAATTTGAAATAAATCATTCGTCTGTCCGGAAGATCATCTACAAGTGGAGAAGATTCCAAACAACTGCCAACTTGTTCAGGCCAGGCCACCCCAGCAAGTTCAGCCCGAGAGCAGACCGCAAGATGCTGAAAGAAGTCTCAAAGAACCCCAGAATGTCATCATGGGACCTACAGGTAGCTCTTGCCACTGTTGATGTCAAAGTGCACGAGTTTACCATGAGAAAGAGGCTGCACAAATTTGATCTACACGGGAGGTGTGCCAGGAGGAAACCTTTCCAGTCAAGAAAGAACATCAGGGCAAGACTAAAGTTTGCCAATGAACACCGAGGCAAAGACCAGCACTTCTGGAACAATGTGCTCTGGACAGATGAGTCAAAGGTAGAGCTATTTGGCCACAGTACCAGAAGGCATGTTTGGCAAAAACCAAAGACAGCATTTGACCACAAGAACCTGACACCAACTGTAAAGCATGGTAGTGGAAATATTATGGTTTGGGGCAGCTTTGCTGCATCAGGGCCTGGGCAGCTCACCATCATAGAATTCACTATGAATTCTTCATTGTACCAGAGGGTGCTTGAGGATAATGTGTGGCCATCTGTCAGAAAGTTGAAGCTCAACCGAAGGTGGACCTTGCAACATGACAATGACCCTAAACATACCAGTAAATCCACCAAGGAATGGCTGAAAAGAAAGAAATGGAGGGTTCTGGAATGGCCAAGTCAAAGCCCGGATCTCAATCCCATCGAGATGTTGTGGGGGGGATTTGAAACGAGCTGTGCATGCAAGAAACTCCTCAAACATCGCACAGCTGAAAGAATTCTGCATGGAGGAGTAGACAAAAATTTCTCCCAGTCGATGTCAGAGACTGGTAGACAGTTATAAGAAACTCCTCCTTGAGGTTGTTTCTGCCAAAGGGGGCAATACCACCTATTAGAGCCAAGGGTGCACTTACTTTTTCCACATGCAAAATTTGCATTCATGTTTATTTTAATTATACAATGGACTACAAAATGCAAATGTTTCATGATATTTGTTATATTATATCACCTTTATCTGTCAATATTGTTGAAATGAAGATCAAATAGCTGTATGTTGAAATATGTTGAAAAAGTCAAAACTTTACATGGGGTGTACTTACTTTTTCACGTGACTGTATATATATTGTTGCGGTTTTGAGAACCCACACTTGCTGTAAATATCACATCATTAAAGGTTAAAGGTAGCACCCCATAGATAGGCCACAAGCAACACGTAGGTCACCATAGGACATCAGTTATTTCATTAGTATGTGTATAGATAAGGCCATGTTTCCAATAGTTGAATCTGCAGTGTCAATCAAATAAGGAGTAGGCCACATTCGTCCATTTTGACAGCCTCCCTCTCCGAGCGACGCCATTAAGCGCGCCCTACAGTCTGTACCCCACAGCCCTCCCAATTGTTACGCGCCTTGCCAGCAGCGTTCGCAACCTCGCTGGGCTTCCGCCCAAACGCCGCCATAAGCCACGAGGTGAGGCTCGGAAACAGGGGGCGGAGCGCCAGGAAGAAGGTGTGGCCACGTCACCCAACCATCAGGGCGGGGCCGGTAAGCCTTAACCAGCCAACCAGGGCTGAAGTAACATCGCCTGATAGGCGTGGCTTTTGGGCTGGCGGAGCGATCGCTGGTTCACTTATAAAAGCATGAGCGCAAAGCCCTTTGACAGGACTGATGAGAAGAGCTCGCATTGAAAGGACTCGAGTGAAAGATTGGTGTTAACAGGACTCCAGTGAAAGATTGGTGTTAACAGGACTCGAGTGAAAGATTGGTGTTAACAGGACTCGAGTGAAAGATTGGTGTTAACAGGACTCGAGTGAAAGATTGGTGTTAACAGGACTCGAGTGAAAGAGTGGTATTGAAAGGACTCGAGTGAAAGATTGGTGTTAACAGGACTCGAGTGAAAGAGTGGTATTGAAAGGACTCGTTGGAAGGTTGGCTTTTGAGAGGACTTATTGGGAGAGTGCACATTTAAGGGGACTTACTCGCTGGTGCTGATTACGAAGAGCTCGAGAATATATGCGCTTGTGAGAGGACTGCCAAGGACTGTCGTGATTACGAAGAACTCGAGTGTATATGCGCTTGATCAAAGAGGGCTCGTTGGCATTGGGAATTCAAAGCAGGACCTTGGAGAGGGGGCGTTTGGCGCAGGCCGTGCGCCTATTACGTACGCGAGTACCAGCCTTCCCCCCCCCCCCCCCATCATAATAACTGTCCGTTTGCGTCACGCTACACGCAGAGCTGCCTGCCAGGTTTCGTCCGCTGGACCGGAACCTGGACCGGAGCCGGACTGGAGCCTGGACGCGCTGGTGACAATCAACCTGTTCCACCCTACCATCTACAATCCCCGTGTGAGTGTCTATGTGAGACAGGCCCGTTTGTCCAGGGAATAAGATAAGACTGTTTGAGGCTGCACTGTGTATCTGCTTCTTCTTCCTTGTACATTCCCTTCTTTCGTTTCCTCCTTTCTTTGTGCATAATTAATAAACACTGGCGTCAGGAAGGGCATCCGGCCATAAAAACATTGCCTCAAAAAGAGAACCATGACAATTACAAGTACATATGGGCAGGGTACAGCCCGAAGTAGAGATCGGTTTCTGAGGTTTGGGACATGGAATGTAGGGACGATGACAGGGAGATCTGGAGAAGTGGTGGAAGTATTGATCAGAAGAAGAGTGGACATATGTTGTGTGCAAGAGACGAGATGGAAGGAAAGTGGTGTGAGAATGGTGAAGGGTAGGCAGGGACAGAAATACAAGTTTGTGTGGCAAGGGTGCCTGGAGGGCATGAATGGTGTTGGTGTCCTGTTTTCTGAGGAGTTTGTAGACAGTGTGGTGAGTGTGACGAGAGTGAGTGATAGGTTGATGATGGTGAAAATGATGATTGGAAAGCTCTTGGTGAACGTCATCTCGGGATATGCTCCGCAGGTTGGTCGGAGCGATGAAGAGAAGGACAAGTTCTGGTGTGCGATAGAGAAGCTGATGGAAAACGTGAAAGATGAGGAAGTTGTTGTGGTAGGAGGAGACCGAAATGGGCATGTGGGAAGGAGTATGGACGGTTTTGAGGAAGTTCATGGGGGTTACGGATATGGTGTGAGGAATGGAGAAGGTGAAAGGATTTTGGAGTTTGCTGATGGAGCTGATTTGTTGATTTGTAATACTCAATTCCAGAAAGAGGATAATAAGCTTGTGACATACACGTCAGGTGGGTCAACGACAACCGTTGACTACCTGCTTGTGCATAGACGAGATAGGGGGCACCTCTGGGACACAAAGGTGATCCCGGGGGAGGAGGCTGTTTCACAGCACCACTTGGTTGTCTGCGAAATAAGGGTGAAAGGTGCGAGGAGAGCTCGGCAGGTGAAGTACCAACCGAGAATGAAGGTGTGGAGGTTGAAAGAGGTGACAGTAAGGGAGGCATTAAAAGAGAGGCTGAGTAGGGTAGAGGATGATGTGGTTGAGCTTGAAAGTGGTTGGATGTCAATGAAAGCTAGTCTGTTGGGAGCCGTTGGTGAGGTATGTGGATGGACAAAAGGACCACCGAGGCACTCAGAAACGTGGTGGTGGGATGATGAAGTTGGAAAGAGGATTGACGAGAAGAGGAAGAAGTTCAAGGAGTGGCAGAAGGCGAAGGGTACGGGAGCAGAAACAGCAGAGCATGAAAGTTATAAGGCAGCCAGGAAGGCTGCAAAGAAAGAGGTAGCAAAAGCGCAGGAGACATGTAGGAAAATGTTCGGAGAACGCTTGGATTCGGAAGAGGGTCAGAGAGCAGTATTCAGGATTTGCAAAGCAGATAGCGAAAGAGAGGTGTGATGTGATGGGGGTGAGTTGCTTGAAGGATGAAGTGGGACAAATCGTTGTGGACCCAGATGGAATTAAAGGAAGATGGAAAAGATATATGGAAATGCTGTTGAATACAGCGAATGACTGGGATGGCAACATAGAGAGTAACCCAGATTTAGGACCGGCAGAGAAGATAACTGAGAAGGAAGTTGAGGAAGCCATAAAAGCAATGAAGAGTAGAAAAGCGGGAGGGCCGACGGGAGTTGTGGGAGATATGTTGAAGGCAGCAGGAAGTTGGGGTGTGAAGAGAATGACAGAGATCTGTAATCTGGCGGTGAAAGAAGGCCGCATTCCATTGTATTGGGAACTGAGTACCCTCGTCCCTCTATACAAGGGGAAAGGTGACCCTCTAGAGTGTGGCTCGTACAGAGCGATAAAGTTTTTGGAGCATGGAATGAAGGTATTGGAAAGGGAGTTGGAGAGGAGGATAAGGAAGAAAGTGAAGATCGACGAAATGCAGTTTGGATTTATGCCAAGAAGAGGAATGACAGACGCGCTTTTTATTGTGAGGCAGTTGCAGGAGAAGTACATGGAGAAGATGAAGAAGTTGTTTCTTGGGTTTGTTGATCTGGAGAAAGCATTCGATAGGGTTCCACGCAAAGTATTGACATGGGCAATGAGGAAGTTAGGAGTGGAGGAATGGTTGATCAGAGTAGTGATGGCAATGTACAAAAGAGCGCGCACAGCTGTCAGGACGAAGGACGGGAACAGTGGTGAGTTTGAGGTGAAAGTGGGAGTGCATCAGGGGTCGGTACTAAGTCCACTACTATTTGTAGCTGTGATGGAGGTGCTGGCTCAGAACATAAAGGAGGGTTTACCGTGGGAGTTGTATGCAGATGATCCGGTGTTGATTGCGGAAAGTATGGATGGACTGAAGGAAAAGATGAACAAGTGGAAGGAATGTATGGAGACAAAAGGTCTGAAGGTGAATATCGGAAAGACGAAGGTGATGGCAAATGGTAAAGCATGTGGTGAGGTGGAAAGAACTGGGAAGTGGCCCTGTGCTGTGTTGCAGGAAGGGTGTCAGAGTGAACTCCATTCAATGTACAATGTGCGCTGAGTGGGTTCATCAAAAATGTAGTGGTCTGAGAGGGTCATTAACCAGTGTGGCAGCTACATTCAAATGTAAGGTGTGCACAGAGGGAGCTGCAGATGGAGGAAATGTTGAGTTGGATCTTGGAGACGGCGTGAAGCTGGAAGGTGTGAAAACATTTTGCTACCTCGGAGACATGCTGAATGGAGAAGGTGGATCAGACTGGGCAACGGATGCTAGAGTGAGATGTGCATGGAAGAAGTTTCAGGAACTGAGTGGTGTGCTGATGTGGAGGGGTGTGTCGTTGAAGCTGAAGGGAAAGGTGTATGCTGCATGTGTGAGAAGTGTTATGATCTATGGGAGCGAGACATGGGTAATGAACGTAGAGCAGCAACGAAGGTTGGAAAGGGTGGAAATGCGAATGGTTTGATGGATGTGCGGAGTATCGTTGAGAGAGAGGAAGACAAATGATGAATTGCGAAAAATGATGGGAATAGAGCCTGTGATTGATGCTGTGAAGAGGAACAGGTTGAGATGGTTTGGTCATGTGTTGAGGAAGGATGAAAGTGACTGGTTGAGAAGAGTGATGGAAATGAATGTAGAAGGAAGTAGAGGACGGGGGAGACCGAGAAATACTTGGCTAAAGATGGTGGAAGAAGAAATGCGGGCAAGGGGGTTAACAAGGAGAGATGCAGAAAATAGGGCAAGATGGAGAAGATTGTCATGGGGACCGCAAGGCTAACCCCCGCTCCAGCAGGGAAAATGGCCTTAAAATGCATGTTGTTGTCGTTGTTGGTGCTCTTTCAGCACTGGATCATATTTTGAAAGCATCTCAACCATCTCAACCATCTCAAGAAAGTTCCCTTTATTCAATGAAGATTCATCTTCCTTGTGGCCACGGAATGCCAGATTCTGCTTGGCAAGAAACAATGTGATGTCAAGTAATCTGTGCAAGATGTCCCTCCACTTTTTCTTCTCCATTTCCATCAAAGCAATAGTTTCGGCGTCAATGGTTTTGTACAGCCACAGTCCTGCTCCAAATGTTTTCCACTTTTCAAGGCAACGTCGGTGCTCTTCGGATGTCTCATGGTTGTGTACTTTCAGGCTCAGTTTCCACCACTTCTGAAACCGTCACAAATTTGGATGTCGTATCTGTAGCACTAACGGCAAACAGTCGGCAGCAAAAACAGTACAAATTCTCGCTGACGAGTGAGTAAACCATCCATGACCACAGAATTTTCTCACCATTTGGCATCACCTTGTAAAACCACTCTTTTGAAAGCTGGCACACATCTCCCTTTGCTTTTGCATCTTGCCTTGCCGCAACACTGAAATGCCCATCTTTGTTCTGGAAAGAAGCACTTCCCCTTTTGATGATTTCAACCCGAAAATGATCTGGGACTGGTATCTCCCAGAAAGAAACATCACATAAAATTTGCAAATCTTTCTCCTTAACGTCACTCATCTCATTTAGAGCATCATGGCTAAACTCACTTTCAGCACTCTCTTCTGCTTCAAATTCTGCCATTTCCACTCCTTGCTCTTCTGCAGAATGCATGCTGGCATCAGAAGATTCAGCTTCATCAATTGGAGACTGACGAGCAGTTTCTTTTGATGAACCCTGGCCTTTGATGAACCCGTTTATTCGTTGGCTCCGTGAAACTACAACATGAGAAACGAGCTTGAAATTACCGACAGATCTCATTACAATCTACAAAAATTGCAATTCACAATTTCGGCTTCGATACAAACAATTACACTTCTTGTCGTTCTGTACGAGAAAACAGCAATGGCGAATACGGACCGTTAACAATGAATACGGTACACATCAAATCGAATTCTTACAGCTAAAGAAACAAATGTCCTATAAGTATAAACGACCAATGCGATAAACGTTTTATGTATCAAGGAAACGAATGAGATTACTGATTACATACCAACTATGGTTCCTTAATTAATCTCTCGCAAGACTTCAGTGTTCACTCTCAGCACGATGTTCTCCGGTTCGTAGATCAAACATGGCCGCTACAAATCGCGTCACCACATGATCGCGCTCCAGATCGTGAAACTTATAAAGACTTCACTAATTAAAACATGGAAATAGCTAAGGGGCCTAATGTTGCCGGTGTACGTCACAAAAATCAATATGTAACGTGCTGTTAAGAAAAACAAGGTGTGAATCACCGTTAAAACCTCATTCCCACAGCTGCTACACCGCCATAACCTTTAGCATGGCAAAACCGAAATGAAAGGTTTGCTTGGTTATGAAAACTCATCTGGTTGGCAGTCATTTCAGTAATATTTATTAGATTATATGAATACTAACAATAAAATTTTTTGTAAAATCTTTCTACATTGAATTACATTATTAGTTACAACATTATAAGTAACTGAGCGGTAGCCTTTTTTATTTTCTCCTTCTTTTCCTTTAATTACTACTTCATTCTCAAAAAAGTTATTGATATAGATTCACAAATACTAATTACCACAATATTGTAGCTAGAACACCAGAAAATGTGACAAAAGCAGCGACTATAAAAACGCCAGCGGCAACAAAAACAGCGCGTGCTTGTAGCGCGTGCATACGAAACCACGTGATTCGAAGCATCATTGTAATTGGATAATAATGATCGCTCTGACCTGAGCGCATTAGAAGGTTCAAAAAGTAAATTAGCATGGAGTTTTAGCCTTGTAGGTATATTGATACATGTAAGCTGGGCTTACGGAAAATGTTTTTGTTGTTATAACTAACTACAGGGACATTTTTATAAAAATTAAAAATTTCTGCTGAAACTGCAAAAATTTGGTGTTAAAGCGCGGCGTTACGCGCGCTGCTTGCGAGCAAGGAGGAAGCGGACAAGCGGTAACTTATAAGCGTCTTTATTTCAGAAGCTCAATGTAACACTGGCGCGCTCCGGGCTGCGCGCCCGGTGTATATCATGAGGCCACGCCTACACCTCGGGCGTGGCCACCGCCCACTTGGTGCGCGGAATGATGTCACCACGCCAGTGGGCTTTTGTGTCCGCCACACGCGCCCCCCCAGAATTCCCGCGCACCTGGAGGGCCAGTTTGCGGGGCAGACGAATGACCCGGCCGAAGCGCCCCCTGGCGAAGGGCGGCGTCCGGGGTGCAGAGATGCCAGGTGGGATGCCCCTGGCTGCCCCTGGGATGGGTGCAGGACCGGGGGGCGGCGTGGCGGCGGGGCTGGGCGGTGCCGGGGGTCCGCCCGCAGGGGGGCGGCCCCGACGTGGGGGTCGGGCCACTGGCGGTGGATGGTCCACGTCGAGGTGGGCCGGCTTGAGGCGGTCTACCGAAACGCGGTCAGGAGTACCGCCGATGTCCAGGGTGAAGTGCTTCGCCCCGGTCTCCAGCACGCGGAAAGGCCCGTCGTACGGGGGCCGCAGTGGTGTCCGGTGGGCATCGTGGCGGACGAAGACGTACTCCGCCGTGCGAAGCTCCGGGGCGACGTGCGTCGGTGGGTGCCCGTGGCATGCCGTTGGCACCGGGGCGAACCTCTGGGCGGTCTCTTGCAGAGCGGAGCGCTGCTGTGCCGCGGACCATGGTGCCGTGGAGTCGGGGAGGAACTCGCCCGGCACCCGCAGCGGTTGCCCGAAGACCAACTCCGCCGCGGATGCGCGCAGGTCCTCCTTGGGCGCCGTCCGGAGGCCCAGCAGGACCCAGGGGAGCCTGTCGACCCAGCCGCCGTCGCGGAGGGTGGCCCGGAGCGCGGCCTTCAATGAGCGGTGAAATCGCTCACACAGGCCGTTAGCCTGGGGGTGGTAGGCCGTGGTTCGGTGCAGCCGGACCCCGAGCCCCTGCGCGACCACCCCCCAGAGCTCCGAGGTGAACTGGGGGCCGCGGTCGGACGAGATGTCTGAGGGGGCACCGAACCGGGCGACCCAGGTGGCGATGAAAGCCTGCGCGACATCGGCCGCCATTGTCGACGACAAGGGCACGGCCTCCGGCCACCGGGTAGTGCGGTCCACCATGGTGAGGACGTAGGTGAAACCCCGCGAGGGGGGCAGAGGTCCCACCAGGTCCACGTGGATGTTGTCAAACCGGCATTCCGGCACCGTGAACGGGGCCAACGGGGCCTGGGTATGCCGGTGCACCTTGGCGCGCTGGCACGCGGGGCACGTCCTGGCCCAGCCGCGGACGGCCTTCCGGAGGCCATGCCAGACGAACTTGTCGGCGATCAGCCTTTGGGAGGCCCTCGCGCCCGGGTGGGACAGGCCGTGGATGGCGTCAAACACCTGGCGCTGCCAGCCCGCGGGCACGATGGGGCGAGGACGCCCGAGGGAGACGTCGCACAAGAGGGCCGCGCCCGCGCCGTCGAACGCCATCTCGGTGACGCGGAGGCCCGTGACGGCGGTCCGCAAGGCCTGGACGTCAGGGTCAGCGGCCTGGTCCGCTGCCATCCGGGCATAGTCGATGCCGAGGTGGACTGCGTGGGCGACGGCCCGGGAAAGGCAATCCGCCAACGGGTTGTCCTTCCCCGCGACGTGCTGGATGTCCGTCGTGTACTCGGACACGGCCGAGAGGTGACGCTGCTGCCGGGCCGACCACGGCTCGGTGACCTTGCCCATCGCGAAGATCAGCGGCTTGTGGTCGACGAAGGCAGTGAACGCACGGCCCTCGAGCAGATGGCGGAAGTGCCTGACCGCCAAGTGAAGCCCGAGCAACTCGCGGTCGAAGGTACTGTAACGGCGTTCGGGCGGGCGAAGCTGCCGGCTAAAGAACGCCAGCGGTTGCCAAGCTCCACGCACCCATTGCTCGTGCACCGCGCCCACCGCGTAGTCCGAGGCATCGGTGGTGAGGGCGATCGGTGCATCGGGCGCCGGGTGCGCGAGCATGGTGGCGTTAACCAAGGCGAGCTTCGCGCCTGTGAACGCCGTGTCCATCTGCTCGGTCCAGGTAACGTCGCCTTTGCCCGGCTTACCTCAGAGAGCTTCGTGCAGGGGGCGCAGGAGCTGGGCGATACGGGGCAGGAACCGATGGTAAAAGTTCACCATGCCCAGGAACTCCTGCAGCCCTCTGATCGTGCGGGGGCGCGGAAACCCCTTCACCGCCTCCACCTTGGCCGGCAGGGGGACGGCTCCGTGCCTGGTGACACGGTGCCCCAGAAAATCGATTATGGTGGCGCCGAACCGGCACTTTGCGGGGTTCACAATCAGGCCATGCTGGCCCAAGCGTTCGAAGAGCGTGCGGAGGTGGCGTAGGTGCTCTTCGCGGGACGCGCTGGTGACGAGGATATCGTCCAGGTAGACGTAGACAAAATCCAAGTCACGCAGGACGCTGTCCATCAGTCGCTGGAACGCCTGAGCCGCATTCTTCAGACCGAAGGGCATGCGCAGGAACTCGAAGAGTCCGAATGGCGTGATGACCGCCGTCTTCGGGACGTCCTCCGGCCTGACGGGGACCTGATGGTAGCCGCGTATGAGGTCCACCTTCGAGAAGAAGGACATGCCCGCCAAACGGGCGGAAAAGTCCTGAATGTGGGGGACGGGGTAGCGGTCGGGAGTCGTGGCGTCATTGAGACGGCGATAGTCCCCGCACGGTCGCCATGCCCCGCCGGGCTTCGGCATGATGTTCAGCGGCGACGCCCAAGCGCTCTCTGAGCGCCGAACGATGCCGAGTCGCTCCAGGGTAGCGAACTCTGCTTTTGCCACCGCCAGCTTCGTCGGCTCGAGGCGGCGTGCCCGGACGTAGACCGGTGGCCCGACGGTGGGGATGTGATGGGCCACCCCGTGCTTGACGGCCCCCGCCGAGAAGGTGGGCCACGTGAGGGCCGGGAAGCCGGCGAGGAGGCGGGTGAATGCGTCCGCTGCCGGAAGCGTACAGACCAACGTGGCCGGAACCGAACCGTTCGGCAAGCCGCTTGGAAAGCCGCTCGTTGAGCTGGGCAATGCACAAGCGAGCGAGCTGAACGTCTCGGCCTGGACAAGACGTCTGCGCTTGACGTCGACCAGGAGCCCATTAGCGCCCAGGAAGTCCGCGCCAAGCAGTGCCATGGGCACGTCGGCGGTGACGAACGTCCATCGGAAAACCTGCCCTCCGAACCGCAGAGAGAGGCAGCGTTTTCCATACGTACGGATGGGCGTCCTGTTCGCGGCAAGCAGCGCGGGGCCCCCACCCACGGCGTGCTTGTCTGACGTGCCGGCGGGAACGACACTCACCTGCGCTCCCGTGTCGCACAGGTAACGGCACCCGGAGAAGGTGTCCGTTATGAACAGCAGGCTGCTCGAACGGCCGGCGCTCATCGCCACTATTGAGCGCCGGCCCAGGCGTTTCCCGACCTGTTGAAGGAGCATGGCGGCTAACACGGTCGAGCTTCGTGGCCGAACTTGGCGTGGAACAAGCACCAGGTGGTGGAGCTGGAGGAGCGCGGCTGGCTCCGCCAGGCCGGTGGAGTTGGCGGGTTTCCCCGCGGTGGCGGTTTTCGCCGCGGCGGTGGGCGGGGCGTGGCGGCGGTCATGAGGTGCGTATCAGCATGCTGCGTATGCTGTATAAGCTGATGCTGTGGATCAGCAGCATCAGCAGCGGCATCAGCAGCATCAGCCACGAGGGCCGTGACGGCCACGCCGACTCTCGCCCGCGTGTCCGAAACGGCGAAGTACTTGTCCGCCTCGGCTGCCAATGCTCGGGGTTCCGTTAGCCCGGTCCCGGCCAACGCGAGGTGAACCTGCGCTGGAAGTTGGCGACGGAAAAGCACCCAGAATAGAGAACCGGGGGCTTCGTCGCCCAACAGTGACAGCATATGGTCCATTCGGACCGACGGGCGCGTGTCACCGAGCTCGGGGAGATCCAGGAGGCGGTCGGCCCGTGCGTCGTCCGTGAGGCCGAACGTGGCTAGGAGTAGCCGCTTGAGTGCCTCGTACTTGTGGCCGTCCGGTGGGTGGCGAAGGACGGACACAACTCGAGCGGCCGTGCCGGGCCCGAGGGAGGCGACGACGTGGCAATAGCGCGTGTCATCGCCGGTGAGGCGCCGAAGCTGAAATTGGGCTTCGGCCTGGACGAACTAGACTTCGGCCTGAGCCTCCCAAAATTCGGGAAGTTTGATGAAGTTGGCCATGGCAATGGCGTCGCGTGTGGAAGGATCGCTCCGGCAGATCCAACGTCAAGGGGGTCACCAGTAAAGCGCAGCGTTACGCGCGCTGCTTGCGAGCAAGGAGGAAGCGGACAAGCGGTAACTTATAAGCGTCTTTATTTCAGGAGCTCACTGTAACACTGGCGCGCTCCGGGCTGCGCGCCCTGTGTATATCATGAGGCCACGCCTACCCCTCGGGCGTGGCCACCGCCCACTTGGTGCGCGGAATGATGTCACCACGCCAGTGGGCTTTTGTGTCCGCCACAGTGTCACCCCCTCTGATAGTGTCACCCGGTGCGGTCCAGAGCCGTAGAGAGAGAGAGTTCGGTCAACCCGGTTTCAACTGGTCTGCCCTATGATTGGTTAAGCGCTGTCATGTGATTCACAGGCGCCATTTTGTTACCCAACCTCCGTAACTAGCAGAACGCGCATCGCATTGCATGCATTCGCTTAGTGGAAATTGGGATGGATGAGGGGAAGGAGGGATGGATGAGTGGAATTTGGGATGGATGAGTGGAAGTGGAGATGGTTGAGTGGAAGGACGGATGGATGAGTGGAAGGAAGGATGGATGAGTGATTGATCTTCCACTCATCCATCCTTACTTCCACTCATCCATCCAAAGTTCCACTCATCCATCCCAACTTCCACTCATCCATCCTTCCTTCCACTCATCCATCCTTCCACTCATCATCCATCCCTCCTTCCTTCCACTAATCCATCCATCCTTCCACTCATCCATCCTTCCACTCATCCATCCCTCCTTTCACTCATCCATCCTTCCTTCCACGCATCCATCCCTCCTTCCACTCATCCATCCTTCATTCCACTCATCCATCCCCCCTTCCACTCATCCAACCCTCCTTCCACTCATCCATCCTTCCTTCCACTCATCCATCCCCCCTTCCACTCATCCATCCCCCCTTCCACTCATCCATCTTTCCACTCATCCATCCCCCCTTCCACTCATCCATCCTTCTTTCCACTCATCCATCCCCCCTTCCACTCATCCATCCCCCCTTCCACTCATCAATCCCCCCCTTCCACTCATCCATCCCTCCTTCCACTCCTCCATCCCTCCTTTTTTTTTTTTTTTGTGTACAAGATCGAGGCTCGTGCAAGAGCTAAGAGCGTGTAAGAGCTCCTTCTACTCATCCATCCTTCCTTCCACCCATCCATCCCTCCTTCCCCACATCCATCCTTCCTTCCAATCATCCATCCTTCCTTCCAATCATCCATCCTTCCTTGCACTCATCCATCCCTCCTTCCACTCCTCCATCCCTCCTTCCACTCATCCATCCTTCCTTGCACTCATCCATCCTTCCACTCATCATCCATCCCTCCTTCCTTCCACTCATCCATCCCAACTTCCACTCATCCATCCTTCCTTCCACTCATCCATCCTTCCACTCATCATCCATCCCTCCTTCCTTCCACTAATCCATCCATCCTTCCACTCATCCATCCTTCCACTCATCCATCCCTCCTTTCACTCATCCATCCTTCCTTCCACTCATCCATCCCCCCTTCCACTAAACCATCCCCCCTTCCACTCATCCATCCTTCCTTCCACTCATCCATCCCCCCTTCCACTCATCCATCCCCCCTTCCACTCATCCATCTTTCCACTCATCCATCCCCCCTTCCACTCATCCATCCCCCCTTCCACTCATCCATCCTTCCTTCCACTCATCCATCCCCCCTTCCACTCATCCATCCCTCCTTCCACTCATCCATCCCTCCTTCCACTCCTCCATCCCTCCATTTTTTATTTTTTTTTGTGTACAAGATCGAGGCTCGTGCAAGAGCTAAGAGCATGTAAGAGCTCCTTCCACTCATCCATCCTTCCTTCCACCCATCCATCCCTCCTTCCCCTCATCCATCCTTTCTTCCAATCATCCATCCTTCCTTCCAATCATCCATCCTTCCTTCCAATCATCCATCCTTCCTTGCACTCATCCATCCCTCCTTCCACTCCTCCATCCCTCCTTCCACTCATCCATCCTTCCTTGCACTCATCCATCCTTCCTTCCACTCATCCATCCCTCCTTCCACTCCTCCATCCCTTCTTCCACTCATCCATCCTTCCTTCCTTCCACTTATCCATCCCTCCTTCCCCTCATCCATCCCTCCTTCCCCTCATCCATCCCAACTTCCACTCATCATCCATCCGTCCTTCCACTCACCCATCCCTCCTTCCACTCATCCATCCCTCCTTCCACTCATCCATCCCTCCTTCCACTCATCCATCCCTCCTTCCACTCATCCATCCCTCCTTCCACTCATCCAGCCTTCTTTCCACTCATCCATCCCTCCTTCCATTCATCCATCCCAACTTTCACTCATTCGCAACTGACTAAACAATGTATGAAACTCAGGAACATAAAAAGAAACCCGTCCCTAATAGCAGTAAGTTGCATGCACGCTTGAACGCACGTGCGCGTGCACTTGACCTTGGGTAACAACATGGCGCCTATTGTTTAGATGGCCAAACTCTCTCTATCTACAGCTCTGGTGCGGTCCGCACCCTCCGCACCCCCCTAGTGACGCCAGTGCAAGTGCAACAAACAATAGGAATTGCAAACGAGTCGAGGAAAAACGTACATTGAACGAACATGAACAAAATGTGATGAAAAGAACCCGAGCACTAAACGAAAACTCGCCATTTTGGTTCATCAGATCGTCGTAGGACAATGTAGCCACTGTCGTCCAGGCCCTGCCATAGAGACCCATATACATCTCTTTAGGCCTAGAGTTTGACAGTGGATTTGAGTATAGGATACCCCTAGCTTCAAGAATCTGCTCGGTGGAAGTCTGAAATTTGTAGCATAAGCCGGAAAACGGCCATTTTCCAAGATGGCCTCCATTGCCAAACAAGAACCACATATAAGTTTTGATATAAATGTAGTAGAGGTATGATTTTAGCGTCTATTTTCAGGTTTTCAGGTATGTCCAACTCAGTGGTGCCATAAAAAAATATTTTAGATGTTGCCTAGTTACCAAAATCCAAGATGGCTGCCACCCAAAGTTCATAAATCATGAAAACTAGTATATCTTTTGATAGAAATATAGTAGATGGATCATTTTTGTGCCTGTTTCTAGGTTTTCAGGTATGCCCAACTCAGTGGTGCCATTAAAAAATATTTTAGATGTTGCCTAGTTACCAAAATCCAAGATGGCCACCACCCAAAGTCCATAAAGGACGAAAACTTGTATAACTTTTCATAGAAATGTAGTGCATGGATCATGTATGTGTCTATTTCTAGGTTTTCATGTATGCCCAACACCGTAGTGCTATCAAAAAAACATTTGCCTGTAATTCCCTCCCCAGTAACTGACTATTCTACAGTGCGTAAGGGACTTCAGAATTTCCAGAGTGTCCACCAGCACCTTACTCCATCTCAGTCTCTGATGCCTGTATTCTGTGATGAAGGTGTATTTCATACTGTGGCTGACATCATGATGGCTGAACCAAATGCATTCTCTGATGTTCATGGCATGATGGGTATGTTCCATTGGGTCAAGATCCTGCTGAAGTGTGCTGGGCGGTACCCGAGAGGGTCGGGAATTGAGGATGCTCTCATTGAGACAGAAGTGTTTGGTAATCGGACCTTGAACTCAGTCTTGGAAGGTAGTCATTATGTTCGCTCCTTTTTAGGAATCATGATGGTTTCGGATCTGATCAGCTCACTGGCATGGGAGGCATTCTGGCAATGGCTGATGCAACATGGTCACAAGGTCAATGATGATACAATGACATGTGCACATGAGATGCAGAGGGCTCTGTGTGAGAAGAAAAGGTCAGAAAAGAAGTTTGCAGAGCTTTTTGAGAAATCTTCAGAGCTTCTGGAACAATTTCAGAACTTTCTCAATGAGTGTTGTGCGAAATCTGAGGTGTGCAAATACAGTACTTGCAATTGTTTCAACACATAGCTAATGTCATAAAGCATGCCGTTGCAGCCGATCGAGAGGGAAACTTTCCTCTTCACATGGCTACTGTGTAAGCATCCCTTCCGATCTTCCGGGAGTGTGATTGTCTCAATTACCTCCGCTATGGCACATTCTATCTGGAATCAACAAAACTCCTAGAAGCAACTCATCCTGAGGTTTTTCGGCGGTTCATGAGTAGTCAGTTTGTCGTGAAGGATCAAGCTGCTGGCTATTTCAATGCTGTTGCTCCAGATATGAAGCTGGAACAATCAATACAGAGATCATCAAAGAGTGATGGTGGCATTGTTGGTCAGACAAGAAATCTGGCAATCATGGTTGAGTGGCAACTTATATTCCATGAAATTCTTCTTATCTCAAACAATTTCAGGGAGATGATGAATCATGTGTCAATGAATCACAGCGAATCAAGAGTTCATCATGAACTCACTGGTCGCAAAGCTGATCAGCTCAACAGAAATGTAGCAAGACTTCTTGAGTATGTAAGAGATAGAGGCAATCTTTACATCATTGAGGTTCCAGTTGTCAAGCTCCACAACCTCATAACAAAGCAGCTGGCAGATGATGAAGTAGCAGTGCGGCTGCTTCAGATACAAACAAATGGAGATCGTTTGGTCAGGGAATTCCGGAAGGAGCGGTTTCTGCAGAAGACGAAAAAGCTCTCCTTCACCATATCAAAAGGAAACGTGCCACAAATGGACTACAAAGCTCCCTCAGAAACAACTACTTCTTCTGTTACAGTTTCCCCCACAATGATGGCAGCAGCTCAGCGTGACATTGAGATTGTGAAAGAGCGGGGCATGGCACTCAACTGTATCTATGGCCATGATATCCTCCCCATTTCAGCAATATTTGAAGGTGACCTCCCCTCCAAACCAAACAAGAGTGCACTGATTGCTGATCTTGAAAAATATCTAATGGATGATGACATGCATTTTCCTGGGGGAGACTTTTCCGTTATCATAGACTTCATGTCTAAAATTCGGTCATTTCCTAACTTAGGATCCTTCGGAACATTCAGAAATGCAATTAGCTGTATCCTATCTGCAGGCCACTCAATTTGCTCCAGGACCAGCCTCCATGTTGTATTTGACAGTTACCTTGAGTCATCAATTAAAGCTGGAGAAAGACTCCGTCGTGCTGGAGGAGTTAGGTCTGTTGACATCACTGAACTCACTGCAGATGTCCCAGTACCACAGCAACTTGACAAGTTCTGGACATCACCAACCAACAAAACCAAGCTGCAGCAGCTTGCTTGCCAGCTGGCATCAACACCCAAGCTCATCAAGCTGACTGTTGTGCTCAGTGGATGCATCATGGATGAAGAAGTTGTGCCAGCACAATTGCTCCATTCAGGGAGGTCATCATCACCACCATCTGCTGAAAACTTCAAACCTATTAAAGCATTAACATGTAATGTGGAGGAAGCTGATGATCGGCTAGTTCTTCACTGTGCATGGGAAGTGGATCAGGGGACGAGTCGGCTGCTTGTGATCTCAAATGACACAGACACAGTAGTGCGTTTACTACACTTTATCCCTCAAATGCGAGAGAGGGGTCTTCAAGAGTTGTGGGTAGAGTTTGGCTCTGGGGAGCGCAGGCGTCATCTACCACTACATATTCTTGCAGATAAATTGGGAGTAGTACTGTGCAGAGTTATAATGAAGGCTTATATCCTAACAGGTGATGGTGCACTCAGCAAGATTGGAACCAAACATGCATCTCTCTTATGTGAACCACAGAAGTACCTGGCCAATTTTGCGGAGTCCAATCAGTTAACTGAAGAGGTTATGAAGAAAGCGGAGGAGTATCTCGTTCATGTGTGGGCAGGTGCAAAGTCCAAGACAGCATGTCAGACCTTCAATCAGCTTCGAGTGGAGTGCCACATTCGTGCTACAACACCAAAGCCCCTACAGTTGCTACCCCCTACCTCAAGTGGCATCCATGGCCATATTCACAGAGCTTTCTTTGTTGTGCGTAAAGTCATGTGCCTTCTTGATGACAACCACTTGACTCTAGATCCAACAAACTATTGCTGGTCATTTGATAATGACATTCTCTTGCCTTCCAAATGTTTGAATCCGTTACCACATGGGAAGCTCATCATCTGCAAATGCATGGGAAAGTGTGATACAAAGCGATGCCAATGTAACAAGGCTGGTCTAATTTGTGTGAATTTTTGCCACAGACAACAAGGTTCTGTGTGCCAAACTAAGTAGGCAGCAGCCAGTGATTCTAATGTAGTTAGTAATATAGTCATTTACTAGATAGTAATGTAGATACATGTAGTGTAGTACATTACACCTTGCCGTTGATCCACTATTGGGATGTGACATTTATATTTTATTTATTTTCAGTAAAAATGTTAAGTAATTGGACCATCATTTTCTTCTTATTCATTCATTGACTGCAGAACATTGTTACACCACTGGGGAGCATTAATTAATTGTTGTGCTATGTCATATTAATTTGCCATATTTCCTCCTCATTTTAAAATTAAAGTTATGGTCAAGATTTTGATGGGAATATTTTAGACCTTAATAATTTTTTACTATTCCTCAATAAAACATTGTGTGTTCCTTACTTATTTGACTGATCTTTGATTTTGGTCATTTCTATAAAAAATTTCATGATTGATGAATTTAGGTGGTGAACATGTTGGGTTTTGGTGATGAGGCAACATCTAAAATATTTTTTAATGGCACCACTGAGTTGGGCATACCTGAAAACCTAGAAACAGACACAAAAATGATCCATCTACTATGTGTCTATCAAAAGTTATATTAGTTTTCATGATTTATGAACTTTGGGTGGCAGCCATCTTGGATTTTGGTAACTAGGCAACATCTAAAATATTTTTTGATGGCACCACTGAGTTGGACATACCTGAAAACCTGAAAATAGACGCTAAAATCATCCCTCTACTACATTTATATCAAAACTTATATGTGGTTCTTGTTTGGCAATGGCCCCATGGAGGCCATGTTGGAAAATGGCCGTTTTCCGGCTTATGCTACAAATTTCAGACTTCCACCTAGTAGATTCTTGAAGCTCGGGGTATCCTATACTCAAATCCACTGTCAAACTCTTGGCCTAAAGAGATGTATACGGGTCTCTATGGCAGGGCCAGGACTACTGAAAGTGTGGCTTACCTGGGTAAGTAGTTCAGAATTGTATTGTGCTTTGGTGGAGAAGAAGATCCCGAACCATGTGACCAATGACGTTTTTATGATCATCGTTTAATCACCAGGCCTCGTCAATGACACACGTAAAGTTTCGAGTCAATCGATTTGGTGGTTTGGGAGAAGATGCTTTTTTAGGGTTTTAGGTTAAATCCAATTTGACTGCCAAACCATGTGACCTATGATGTCATAAATTTAATATTTCAATACAACTCGAGGCGCGTGCGATTTGCATTTCTGGAAGAGGAAGAGACTTCCGGAAGACTCTTCCGGTCGTTCGATTTGGACTCTTCTCTTCTCGGAAGCTCTTCTGCCTCTTCCAAAATTCCAGCAGAAGAGGCACGGGCTCTTCGAAAACAAAATGGCCTCGCCTAATTTCAGTCACGGAGCAACGCTGCTGGTTATACTTACGCAGCAAAACTTGCAAGTGAAAACACAATCTGGATATTTGCATCAACTTGTGATGTAGTGTCATCTTTGTCTAATTCTTCCATCATGAGCGCGAGTAATACATGTTTGGCCACCATCTTGCTTCTCTTCTGCCTGTTCGGTGCAAAGCAATCTTCCGGAAGAGGCTTCTGTCTTCGAAAGAGACCAAATCGCACGCGCCTTCCGTCATAGATGACGCGCATGCAATTTCAGATTTTTAGGATAGGGAATTCGATTAAAACATTTTTGGCTGGTATACCACTTCACCTATGTCGTCATCATTATCATGCTTTTGTTCCCCATTGAGAGTACTTGACAATGTACCAAGTTTCAAATTTTTCCATTCAGCGGTTTCCAATAAATATATATTTTAATTATTTGCGTTTAATCCAAGATGGCTGCCAGACCACGTGACCTATGACGTCACCGTTAACATAAAAACATTCTGCACGGGTGTCTGTCCTACCCTGAGAGTTTCGTCTCAATCGGACATGTGGTTGATGAGAAAAACGAGGTTCTTGGGGGTGAGATACACCCAACATCAACCACACACCACCTTTTGACGAGACCCCACAGATGCACACTCTCCTCTTCTTCACTCTCAGGCTATTTCCCCTGGTTGTATCATTTTATCGACTGTGCTGAATAGTTCCGTACGTATTTTGTCGATACCTTTCATCATCTCCAACATCTCCATCATATTCCCTCGTAACAGCCGCTCCGTCCTCACGTATAAATTGCCGTCTCCTCAGTGTCCAAGATCCTCGCCTGAAGAAATGTAACCTATGGAAATCGAGGCGATAACACAATCTAACGTTGTTGATACTTCCAGTCATGATTTTCTCTTTAAGGCTCCAAACAAAAATAAAATGAACGTTCCGAGCGACTCGGCTTTATTTCAGGTCGGCAGAGCCGGAGCCATTGGTACGGCAGCGGCTGTCGTCGTTTGTGCGCATGCGCTGTACGTAGCGTGGCAGGCGGCAGCGTGCTCTTTCCGCCATTTTCCTATTTCGTGCTCCTTCGGTCAGCGTTTGCTTCCTCTCGATATCGCGAGTTTATCGGACGCAGAAATGAGCGATTTTGTGAAAATCGCGGAAAACGAGAGCGACGATGCGGTCGAGGTGCCCGTGGAAAAGAACGGCACGCTGCTCGTGTCGAACGTGGCCGCGCAGTTTCCCGGCGCTTGCGGCCTGCGGTACCGGCCTCTGGACGCGCAGTCGTACCGAGGAGTTCGCCTCGTGGACGGCGTCCTGCACCCTCCTGCAGATGGCTGGAAGAGCTGCGTGTTCTTCGTCAACTACCCCAAAGGTATGAGGGATTGACTCCCTTTGATGGCGGTGCCAGGTTTACCTCATCGTCCTTGGTGCCTTTGTGTGACCCTCCATCTAAACGTGGTACAAACGTGGTAATCTAAACGTGGTACATCGTACAAATCCGTACTCGAACCTATCGTTGCATTACGCTGTGTACGGGCGGATTTTTGAATGAAGGTTTTTCCACATTAAAAAAAAGTTTCACCATGTGAGAATAACGGCATGATATATCGCATATGTGACGTCACTCGGTATAAGCCGAGAGCGATGGATGCGTGCAGTACAGGTACATACCAGGTAAGTTGATTTCGGAACACTTATCGCACAAATCCATGCCTAATTGGCTGTCGAGCATCAAATGAACACCGATTGAGAATTTTTTTTTTTTTAACTAAACGTTACAGCCTTTTTTGGGGGGGTTTTTTGTATACAAGGTCGAGGCTCGTGTAAGTGCTAACATTGATCACAAAAAAGACAAACTTACACATCAAACATAAAACTTATGACAAAGGGAGCAGGAGAGCAGGGACATTGGGAGATCTGTGGGTGGGAGAGGGCTTGGGGGGGAGGAGCATGATATATTTGTCAAAATAATAAAGAAGAAGAAGAAGATGCAGAGGAAGAAGCCATGAATCCTCAATTCTTTGTGAACTGTGCAGTAAAACGTATTAAAGTTTTCCTGTGCAGTAAAAGTTTACTGTACAGTAAAACGAAAAAGTAAATGTTAAAGCATGACATATTTGTCAAAATACAGAAGAAGAAGGAGAAGATGCAGAGGAAGAAGAAGCCTTGTATCCTCAATTATTTGTGAACTGTGGAGTAAAACATATTAAAGTTTTACTGTACAGTAAAAGTTTACTGTACAGTAAAACTTAAAAAGTAAATGTTAAAGCATGACATATTTGTCAAAATACACAAGAAGAAGAAGAAGGAGATGCGGAGGAAGAAGAAGCCATGAATCCTCAATTATTTGTGAACTGTGGAGTAAAACATATTAAAGTTTTACTGTACAGTAAAAGTTTACTGTACAGTAAAACTTAAAAAGTAAATGTTAAAGCATGACATATTTGTCAAAATACACAAGAAGAAGAAGAAGGAGATGCGGAGGAAGAAGAAGCCATGAATCCTCAATTCTTTGTGAACTGCACAGTAAAACTTGCCCATTGTTGCACCCGAGACTCTTTGGGCAATTACATATTTAAAAGGCCCTTTCACACCTGGCTCCAAATCAGGTTTATCCATTTAAATTTGATCCTTTATTTCTAAGCCGCTGTGATGATGCTCACTTTACGATCCCTTCAGATCACTATTGGGTTTAATTAATTAAAAAATTTTGCATTGCCCTTTTTGATAAACGTTTGCGTCTCAAGTCAATTTTTCTTTTAATTCCCCCTTCATACTGACACCTTTTGAGTAGGCCCTGTCATTGCAGATGTGCGGAGCCAGGAGAAGCGCAAGCTGGAGGAGTCCGATGCCGTGACAGCCGCCAAGCTGCTGCGATCTGAGCCGAGGATATCTGACCTCGTCGTGCTCGGCTTGCCCTTCAGTACGAATGAAGAAGAGCTCAAAGACTATTTCGGTGCTTTTGGATCCGTTGTCCTTTCTCAGGTTTGCTTCTTTACCAAAGTTGTTTTCTGTTTTTTTTTCCATTGCAAAGGAATTGCTTTAATTTTGAGTCGTGTGTTGAGAAATGTGAATTAAAACTCGTTCTTTTATTACGTCCGCCACCGAAGGTGGATGGAGGTTATGTTTTCACCCCTGTCTGTCTCTGTGAGCAAGATAACTCAAAAAGTTGTGGAGGGATTCGGACTAATTTTGGCAGAGAGGTAGCGTATGTGACAAGGACGAAATGATTAGATTTTGGTAAAGATCTGGATTCGGATCCGGTTACTAGAATTTTTTGAGTGATTCTTCGCCATTGGGAGATCGGACCAAAAACGATACCTCGAAGGATGTCTCAAAAGGTTGTGGACGGATTTGGACGAACCCTGGTGGACCGGTTGGGTGTCTGACAAGGACGATTCGATTCGATTCGATTTTGGTGAAGATCTCTATATGGATTCAGATATGATAATTATTGAATTTTTAAGTGATTCTTCACATTGAGAGATAAGGGCTAAAACCAACATATAGCAGGATATCTCAAAAATGTATGGACGGATTTGGACGAAACTTGGACAGGTTGGGTGTGTGACTGAAGAATCGATTCAATTTTGGTGAAGATCCAGATCCGGCTAGTATAATTTTCTTAAGTGATTCTTCACCATTGGGAGATGGGGCAAAAACCTATACACAGCAGGATATCTCAAAAAGTTGTGGACGGATGATTTTGATTAAATGTGATTCTGTATTGTGATTTTCTGGTCTACTCTGGGATATATAACGTAAACTGTTCACCTGGCGGAGGTATGCTCTCTACTGAGTGCCGTTCTAGTTTTTATTTGAATGTATTGATCTCGGCCCATGGCAGGGTTGAATAGAATGCCCAGAGCTTCACATACTGACAGTCTGACGTACTGGGCAAGCAGATAAGACTGACATAGGAAGAGCAAGAACGTGGTTAAGAGTAGAAAAATTCAAAGTAGACTTGATGTGTCAGAAGGTAAGAATGAAATGCCCTTATAAATGACCGAAGGGAGGATCTGGATTGGACAGATGCTGGAAGACTGATCCACACATGTGGGAAAGGGAGACTCCAAGGATTGAGGTCAGCTGTCAGTCTGCATTGGGAGGAGTGGGTTGGATTTGAATGAGGTGTTTGTTTATCCAATTGAGGCTTGAAAGGAGCGCATTGTTGCTAAAACTCATGTGATTAAACTAGGGTAAGTGGGGGGGGGGGGGGGGGGCATTGCTAAAGCTGCTGTGACGAGACTGAGAGGAGACGAGAGGAGAGATGTGCAGAACCATAAAATCTGCAGATTTTATTAGAGAGAGGCAAACTGTTTATAATTAGTCACCCTTTCATCCTATTTTTATTTTATATTTATGTTTTTTCAGGTCAAGAATGACCCTGTGACAGGGAAGTCAAAGGGATTTGGCTTCGTGCGATTTGCAGATTACGAGTCTCAACTTAAGGCCATGTCGATACGACACATGATTGGTGGACGCTGGTGTGAAGTCAAGTTGCCGCAATCAAAGGTACAAAAAACAGGCTTTTAAATCTGCATCTACTTCTCCTTTTATTCTTTTTTTCTCTTTCTATTTTTTTGTATACAAGGTCGAGGCTCATTAAAGAGCTCAAACGCTGAACGGATCAGGACACAACAGGACGAAGGAACGGTAGAGACAGGGGAGGGGGAGGGGAGGGGGGAGGGGACACTAACGGCAGGGTTGAAGGAAAAATACAGGGAGACGGATAAATGGCGGTGAGGGGAGTAATGAGGGAGAGAGGGAGAGGGTGGTGAACAGCTGTCTAACAACTCGGAAGGAAGAATAGGATTGAAGAGGATGTGGAAGTTTATTACATGGGTGGGGAAAAGTGGAACAAGTGGAGGTGAGCAGTGGTCCTGGAGTTGGGTAGTTTCACCAGAAGACCGAGTCGTCACTGTTTGGAGGATGGTACAACACACAGACAAACAAGAGGTGGGAGCAGAGGGGAAGTCATAGCCAAAGGTAGTCCTGAGGGTTGGAGGAGTGCAAGATCAGTAAAAGGGCAGTGAGAAATTCAGTCTTGTTCTAAAGTACAACTCTGCCGCTAGGGTGGGTTTTGACCTATCAAATTGAAGGAGACAATAGCCTGGGAGAAATACTAAGGAGTCAGGGATGTCCTGTGGGAGGAAGGATTTCCGTTAAACAGATGATGGCCGGTTTATCGGCAGTGACCTGGATTGAGATATCTTTCAGGTTGGAGTGGAGACCTCGGATGTTTGAGGTCTACGTGGTTAGGCACAGGGGAGAAGGCAGGGGGAGGGGGGGGGGGGTTGCAGGAGGAGTGGAGGCTTTGAGAGGAAAGTTTGAATGAGTGGGGTGAGAGTGAATGTTTGATTGAATGGGGTGTAGGCGAAGGTTTGGATGGGTTAACGGGGAAGCATTGACGGGGTGGGATGAGGAGGGATGTATAAAGGGGGACATGAATCTTTGAGGAAGTTGGGGTGAGGGAGGAGCAGAAAAAGGAGGCCTGAAGTGGCTGATTACAAATAATGCTGATTACAAATTTCCAAAGTTGGATGAAGATCGTTGGATGGAAGGTAATACCAGTAGTTTTGTTGAAATTCACGAAGAAAGGTGATGCTGCAAGTGCAGGAAGAGGGTTGGGGGACCAAGTGCTAGGCTGACAGTTTTGGAAAATAACCTTTGTGAAGAAGAGGAATATATTATAGTAAAGAAGAATAATGCATAGGGTACAGAAAAGGGACACAATTTTCACAGTTGCTCTCTGAGGAGTAGCTAAAGTAGTTCTTGATCAACATGAAAACAAATTTGACAAATACGATAAGATGCGATTTAACACAAAATTTAACGAAATCAAACTGCAACATGAGGACAAGGATGAAACAGAAAAACACTCCAAATCCGGTTTGGAAAGCTTAACTTTAATGAGGTACAAGTGACAGCTGCAGATTTGACCAACACCGGAAAAAATGAATCCCCAAACAGGAAGTGACCGAATTGCGTTCTCAGGTAGTTATTTTTCTCTCCTTTTTTTTTTTTTTTGTTCTTCCTTCTCTCTTCTCCCACAGTTCCCCGATAACTGTTTTCTCGTACGGAATTGCACTCTTATAGTCTTCTCTCTTAGAGATGTATACAATCAGTCTTCTCTCAATTTAAGGGCTGTCAGAAGTAATTGGATAAGCAGTTAAAATATGACTTTATCCCACACAGATGGACCATTACGTAAGGTCTTGATACCCAGCAAATAGCTATATCTACATAATTATGCTGCGTTTCCAGTAACATGCTGCTCAATGAATGGGGTAGGTAGGTAGGGAATTTTGGAAATTTTGTTATATGGCCAACGATTTTCCATTTCCCAAAAAATCTAAATTCCATTTCATGTTCATGGAAAAAGAAACATTTATTTGTGCACTTGTATTGGAAAAAAAAAATACAATTTTAAGTTTCATCCCTAAAATCCTCCATGGCACACCTGGGTGGTGGGTTTGCCATCAGGGTGACACAAATGCAGGGAATAATAAAATGGAAATTAAATTGGAATCCATAGGTGCGAAAAATGTGGAAATGGTGTCCATGGGATGGACGTAGCACTGTGAACCACGAGACACCTTCTTCTGGGAGAGAGGGTAGTGGGGCAAATGTATTTTGTGCCCTTGGGTAGTAATAACCCTCTCCTCCCCCCCCCCCCTTCCAAGCAGAATTAGTAAGTAACCCGTACTGAGCCCGGTGTCCTTGTAAAACTTTCAAGTTGTCAACCAACCCTCGCCTTAGGGAGATTTGATCAATCATCATCACCTGAGGCAGGAAGGGCATTTCGGCAGCTACATTCACAACTGAGCAGCCCTCTTTAGGATCCGCTCCGCTCACCCCGCATGGGGAAGGGGCTAGAAAAGGTGCCCTAAAAATAGTCTGCCTCAACATCCCTGATTGGATAACCGCGTTCAGTGGGGTCACCATCATGCAGGCAAAAACGAAAACGAGTATTTAAATCATCTACAGAACAGAGGGAAAGCTATTCCGATTAAGCAGACTCAAGGCAGAAAGTAAGATGATATCAGCCACCTGTCATTGAGCTTCAGTATGCTGATGACAATGTTGTGTCTGCCCATACCAAAGAAGATCTTCAATCCATCCTCGATGTCTTCACTGAAGCATATGAAAGCCTTGGCCTTACCGTGAACATCATGAAGACGAAAGTGCTCCACCAACCTTCCCCAACAGAGACTGTACAAGCGCCATGCATCAAAATCAATGGAGTGGCTCTGGAAAACATCGAGCACTTTCTCTACCTTGGTAGCCATCTATCTAACAAGGCTGATATCGACAGAGATACAACACAGACTCGGCTGCGCCAGCGCTGCTTTTACTCGCCTCAGGAGCAGAGTCTTTGAGGACAAAAACATTTGCTCAGAGACAAAGCTTCTGGTATACAGAGGTGTTGTCCGATCCACATTGTTGTATGCAAGCGAAACTTGGACCACATACAGACGACACCAGAAAATTCTGGAGAGATATCATCAACGTTGTCTCTGGAAGATCCTTAGAATAAGCTGGGAAGACGTGTACAAACATCAGCATCCTGGAAGAAGCTAAAATGACCAGCATCGAGGCTCTGATCATCCAAAAGTAATTATGTTGGACAGGGCTTCAAGACAAAAGGCTGGACTGTTCTGAAGGTGGTCAGTAATGAGTTCAGATCTAAATCCCATTGAACACCTATGGGAAGATCTGAAAACAGCAGTTGGGAGAAGGCACCCTTCACATCTGGGAGAACTGGAGCAGTTTGCACAAGATGGGTGGGCCACACTGCCAGTAGAGAGGTGGAGGAAGCTCATTCATGGCTATAGGAAGCGCTTGACTGCAGTTATTTTGTCCAAAGGCCGTGCTACCAAATATTAAGTCGAGGGTGTCAACAATTTTGTCAATACCATTACTTTTTATTTTCTGATTTAAAAGGATATATTAAGTTCTGAATCAAAAACAAAGGTTCTGTAATATTAACAGTGAAATGAAGAATTGCGGAGACAAAATACTTTTGTCAATTTCAACTTATTTTTAGAGAAAATTGTGAGTTGTTTGAAAAAAGTGCAAGGGTGCCAATATTTTTGGTCACGACTGTAGGAGGGAAAGAGGTAGACCGTGGTTGAGATGGGAGGATTGTGCGAAGTGAGATACCAGTATGGTGGACATGGTTGTAGAGTGTAGAGAGTTGGTTGAGGACAGAGGGGAGTGGAGGAGTATCGTGGTCAAGGCAGGGCAGGAGCTTGGTACCATTGGACCTCACCCCTTATAAAGGGAATATGAGGAGAAGTATCAATCTTGATTGTATTGTATAAATCGATGACGTGTGATTATACAAGCCTCCTCCTTTTCCATCCTCATCATAAGCATGACCATAGCCCTCTAAAATATATCTGCACATTTTTTCATTGCATAATGGTTTTTAATTCAAAGCGTATCACAGCTGTTGAGATAATGCTTCGGTGTTTTGTTCCTCTGGGTATGCTGAAACCTCTGATTTGGTAGGGAATTGTCGAGGTTATTGTCCCCCGTCGCACCGCGGAGCGAAAAGGGGACTATGGTTTTCCAATCCGTGCGTGCGTGCGTGCGTAAGCGAAGGACCGAATTCTAATTTGGTGTGCGGGTGCAACCCACGTCAAAATCCAAGATGGCCACCGCCATGTATGTCTGACGCCATGTATGTCTGAACCTTGTGAGCGGAATATCTTGAAAAATAAGCGAAATACCAACTTCTAATCTGGTGTGTGGGTGTATCTAGGCACAAGGAAGAACGCTATTGAAAATTGGTTCGCCACATTAAAATCCAAGATGGCCACCGCCATGTATGTCTGAACCTTGTGAGCGGAATATCTTGAAAAATAAGCGAAGTACCAACTTCTAATCTGGTGTGTGGGTGTATCTACGCATAAAGAAGAACGCTATTGAAAATTGGGTCGCCCCGTCAAAATCCAAGATGGCCGCATTGCGTCTTCCACTTTGTCAACTCGCATCACTTCACCGACGGGGGACCTAGGCGTAATGCTTGTTTGTATATAAGGCTGTTGTGGTTGTGGTATATTTGTTAGTTTAGGCTTTTGGGTTTGCACAACAAAATCTTGGAAGGTCTTAAATTGAATTGTCTCGATGTAGAAAATATCCACAAATGCAAGGTGGAGGTGAAATCTGCATGAACATGCTTTTTATTTTTTTTAATTGATTAATGTAAAAAAAGAAAGTCTTTTCTTCCCTTTAAAAAAAACAAAAAACAATGCAAGGTCGAGGCTTGTGGAAGAGCTAGAATGAAGAACAAATCCAGACGTATCGGAACAAAAGGACCACTAGAAAGAGTGGTCGTAGGGTTTGTAGTGCAGCGGCATAGCAAACCAATTGTGCATTTTGTGATGGAAGCACCAAATTTGGCAGAATGATAGAATATTATATGGAGAACATTTTAAGATATGGAACCACTTTGGAATTCACCCCAATGTGGCCGCCATATTGGATTTCAAAATGGCGGCTTAAAAATCTTTAATTACAAATATTTCTGGTTCTATACCAGCTACAGCCTTGATTTTAGTGTCTGGATGTACAAACTTGAGGTCAAGGAATTGAATGGTTCTACTTAGAAGTTGATTTACTGACGCCATATTGGATTTCAAGATGGCGGAAATTGATTTACTGACGCCATATTGGATTCCAAGATGGCGGCTTCCGAAAATCTGCTGACCGATATCTCTGGTTCTATGCCAGCTAGATACTTGATTCTGGTGTCTAGATGTACATTTCTGAGGTCAATGAATTGAATGGTTGTATTGAAATATGTTTTAATGCACATAAGCAACTGATAATCCCATATTACGTACATTGTATACACACGTTCAGCAAGAGAACTAGCGAGCGTATTGCATCAAGTCATGCCAAGTGTCACAGTTCCAACTCAATGTGAGCAGTCACCATCACAGGCACACAGTGCTGTGCATTTCAGAGCCGCTTTCTTGCACTTGCATCTCCCACTGCAACCTTTTTCGCACCCACAACAGATGAGTTCATAGCAGGATTTGGCAGCTTCTGGTAGTGTTGTCCACAGAGGATCGAACTGTCCGTCATTGTCCACCCACCCCCAGTCGCATGGTGATGGGAGATAGCAGTGTGGGACAAGAGACTGTCCCCAACAATGTCCACCCTGGTAAGTTGCTCTCTTCACGTGTTGTACTAGGGCGGCCTGTGTTGGAGGTATTGCTTCAATGGATCGAGATTTCTTTGCAAAGAGTTTCTTTCTTGCCAGATTCACCTCAGAACATGTGCATGTGCGGTCGTACAGAAGCACTACGTATCTCTCCAGGGTTGCCAGTGTATCCTCAGAGATCTCACTTGGTGCAGATGCCAGGTCCAGGAATGCATTGGTCACTTCTGGAAAAGTTTCCCATACTGCCCATGCTGTTTTCTTGCCACGACCTGCAAAGCTCGAGACGGTATCACACCCTGTGATTGCATGGAAGATTGGCAGTGCCTTGGCTTTGTCTGGTCCCAGGGTAGCAGACAGCTCGTGTGCTGCTATGTAGCAGAAGTTCTTTCCGGTTCCAAACGCTAACCAGAGTTCGTCCACTACCTCATTAAGCTCCTGGGCCATCCACACAGCGAGAACCACCACATCTGTGTCCACGGTGCGGATGAGTACTCTGCGGTGTCCAGATTTCATAGCAGCTGCTGCGTGGAGCATCATGCGCGTGTCTGCTTCCTCGTGATTGCACGGGGCCAAAGCGGCTGTGTCTGCACATGGTGGTACAGCAATGACCTGTTGGTGTAAGCATGAACAATACCGTGATGTAAATTAAATGTGAATTCCTTTGGTGTAGGTGGTCACGAATAAAACCTGACATGAATCTGCATAACATTTATTAATTTATTTCAGTACATTATTTCAAGTACATAAATACAGGGCAATTATTATTATTATTATTATTATTGTTATTTACTTGGCATCAAACACATGAAATCATACAATATGACATTGCACATATAACAGCAGTAGCCTGTTCGTGTACACTCCCCCAAGATGCCAGGAAAGAAAAAAGCAATTCAAGAACACTATGGCCAATAGGCCTTTCTTAACAATTTGAGGGAGTGTACCGTGGACAGCTAAAGATTATATATACAATACAAAATATTCTTCCGAATAGATAATACAAATCGGGGTTATATAATCAAAATTAAATTATATGAAAAGAATACACATATGTGGGTAAGAATTTACTCTACAACAGCATAAATCAATAATACATTGTATAATATGTACTGAAACCACAGAAGATTGTACACACACTCTCAAACACACAAGCAGGCACGCACCCACTCTCACCACCCAGACACATACACACACTTTCACTAACACACACTAACATACATCATGCACATTACCTGTTCACCGTCAGTAGCAATCAGCTGTTTGTCTGGCACATCGATGGACTCCGTGACCTGCTTAGACAGAAAGCTGAAGAGTTCCTCCTTGTTCTCGTCGACACGGAGGAAACTGTGCCAGTTGCCTGGTAGGAGGGCAGAGCCAGTGACACGTCTGCGTATTCCCTTGCCTCTGTTGGTCCTTGCAGTTGCCTTCAGGCTGCCTGACTTTGCATAGCGGTCCCACACTAGATCGAGACGAGATCGATGTTGAAGCTGTGACATAATGTATGGAACGAATACTTTTGTGGCATAGTCAAGAAATGTTTTGGTCTGGCCTGGGCTCAGCATTTTAACTATTACAGCTCCATCGAGGATCACAGAAGATACTTGTGGTGGGTCCGACTTTGTTTCGACAAGCTGTTCTAAGGGCTGCAACAAGTCAGCTTTGGAACCAAAGCGGAGCTGTCCATTTTGCGAGAGTGCTGGCGGATGTGCGCTGTTCTCATGTTTGAAGAACTGCTCGAGACCCCCATCTCTGGTTTGGCATGCGATGTATAGTCTGGAGAAGAGCTCTGAATCACTCTTTGCAGAGGCTACTTGTTGTTTGCTCTTCTGGGCAGCTTTGACCTTGATGGATGAAAACAACGGGAGTTTGTTGCGTTTGATGACATCATTGAGTGGCTTGGATCTGTCTGCCAGACGTTCCTTCTCAAATGAATGGAACTGATCTCTCCCAATCTATAAAGCTGTACGCACAGTATCTACAACAGCTGGGCCCAAGATCTCCAGTGTGCCCAGGACCAGCAAATCTGTGCTTTCTTCTTCAAAGGGGCTGCCCATCTCTTCGATGACTGTTGTCAGTGCACGGACATCTTGGACGAACTTCTTCTGCACACTGTCGGTTTGCTCATGGTGGTGGGTGTGCTCTCCCCTTTGGCGCAGTTGCTGTGAGGTCTCAAATTCTGTGATGACCCGATCAACTTCGGGGCCAGCCACCATCCACCGTCGAAGGGCACTTGGATTTTCAGTTAGGCCCACTGCCCCGCCATCGCCTTTGACCGTGGCATTGTTTTGTTCATGAGCCTGGTCTAGGGAGATGGCGGAGAAAGCATGCCTAGTCTTCTTGGATGTGAAGTGCCCCGCATGGGACTTGGCAGCAACATCTGGGTGTTTCTCTGCAATGCCAACCATGTCCCTGATGTGGACTGGTAACCAGCGAGCATAGTGGATATGGCCCAATGCAGCGAACCATGCAGCTAGCTCTGGTAGGGTGTCCATGTACAGCGTGAAGTTGGACTCTCTCAGTGAACGTATGTAGAGGAGTATATAGAGCTCCAGGTTAAGTACAGTGGCCCAGTACTGAAACTGTGGACATGCCGCTGCTCTCTGGTCACACCATGCCTCGAACTCCAATGGTTCCTCATCTCTTGCAGTTGCTCTTTCGTTGTATATGTCATATGCACGATGCTGCAGTATGTGTAGGGCAGCAACAGTTACTTGGTGGGCGCGTCTTGTACGGCTGACGTGAGCTGCACGCAAGAAGGAGTCTGCTGTGCCAGCTGTTGCTATCTCTGCCTGAACCAATGCCTGTGTCCAACCGCTGTCTTGCAGCCAGTCTCCTGCTGTCTTCAAAGCTGCCATCTCTGTGTGTAGACCACCCAGCATGACCACAAAGAGATCTTCACCATGTGTGTCTGGCCAGTTCCATTGCACCTGCTTGGCGATCGCATAAAGTGGTTGGTCCAGTGTGACGACGGGTATCTGTCCAGGGTTTAGCTCATTGATCGCTGCTTTCACGACATCCATGGCATGGCGGATCATTGCCACTGAGTGGGCTTGGTCATGGAAGAGGGGAAGCAAGGCAGTGGGTGTGACTGTGATACTAGTATCCTTGGCCGATTGGTTCTCTGCGTGATGTGCAGCCCAAGAAATGTTTCCTGGATTCTGTGTGTCACCACTGTCACATGCATCCTTCACAGTCTGGAGCCACCTCTTCTCTTTATCCAGTTCAGCTTGTGCAGGATTCCTCTGCAGCTACGCCTGGGTTCCAGCTGGTACAGGGTGGCTTTTGGCAAGTGAACTAACTGGTTGTACATCTGTGTAATACCGTGGAAGGTCCTCCACAGTCTTGACATTTGAGACACCCCCGATGATGACAATACCTCGGTCTGTGCCTTGATTGTCATAGTCTGGATGTTGTATCAATGAAATACCAGTTCCGTGGAAGGAGTCGTGTGCTGTCGTGGAACTGGGATTGTGGTCTATATTATCCACAGCTGATGTGGTGAACACTCCACCGCGGAGCTTTGGGGGACAGACCACCTTCTCCGCCCGAAAGCGCTGACAGACCCCGTTCCCCAGCTCTGCAGAGATCCGTAGCACTCTATCATAGGCAATGCTGATCCCTAGTCCAGATAATGTGTCAACCAGTTCCCTCTTTCTCGTATGGGCATGAAGCATCAAGCCAAGATATATTGGCAAAGGAGTCTCTTGACTAATGCTGTGTCGTACGTCTGTGCCTGCACCTCTCCTCTCATGCTTCACACTGTTGTATTTGAGAAGTTGAGCTATTGTCACAGACGCCGATGCCGATGACTGACATGCCTGATCTTTGATGCCTGCGCCCTCTAAAATCATGGAGACCATTGTCAGCAGCAGTTGTGGCACAGACTCTTCTTGACATTTGTTTGAGAAGGACCCATTGAAAGGCTGAGATGACTGGAACATATCCTTCCTTATAATCCCTGCAGCTCGTGCCAGGTGCACAACATCACTGTCAATATCATGTTGACATGCCTTGGCTAATGCACTGCCAATATCTTCCTGAAACACCAGCAGGACATCTCTTCCCTGCCTGTGCTCCTGCAGATCAGGGAAGTGTGCCAGGATACGCTCCTTGAGTCTGGTTGTATGGACTCGTGTTTCCAGCACAACTCCGAACTGTTCCATTCTCATTGTGTAGAGCTTGGTGAGGTCTGCCATTTTGAATACAGGAGCAGTGTCTTCTTCTTTAGCAGTTTCCTCTATGTACGTTACCAGTTCAGCAAGGACTATTGCTGAAATGACATCTACCGTGCTCTGGCTTTGCTCAGCAAGCTTTTTTGCTGCCCTCACGCGGTTGTATAGGGATGTCAAACATTTCTTATGGTACTTGGCCTCTCTTGCGACCATGTCCCCAGCACTCAGTTGGGCTAACAAAGTGGTATCCTGAAGAAACTCTGCAGCCTTGCGAACGTGTTTATCTAGTTCCAATGTCGCTGCTTGATGAAACTCCAAACCAAGCTCTTGCTGGCAGAAGAAGCACAAATTGTCGCATATGCTATCAACACAAGCTGCCTGAGACCTAGTAAGCTTGTACTTATCTGTGATTGTACTGGGGATAGGGCTTCCCTCTGAATGACTTCTCTTCTGTACCCGCTGTTGCTTGGTAGTGTTATATTTCACCCTGCATGACTTGTGCCACTTGGCTTGGTGGGCAGCTAGAGTGGCAGCTATCCCTTGGCCTTCATCCAGTCGTTGCAAGTCCACGTCTTGTGGCAGCTTGCCTAGTTTATTGAATGCTGATAGATTGTCTTCAAGTGTCTTGTATCCAGCACCTGCATCAGTTCTTTTCGTGACAGCAGGACACTGTAGGGACTCTCCTATATCAACTTGACACAGAACACAGAGTTCCCAGTCCAGTGGCGTCTTTGGCGTTGAAGTTACATGCTTGGTAACATGAACTAACTTGAACTGCTTCGACATGATTGAAACCTGGATGGAGCAAACAAACAAAAAAGTCGTTTAATTAGGGGTTAATCAACGGACCAGCATGTTTTATCTACAGGACAATACACGACCCCCCCTGAAATTTGACACCAAATGACCTCTTTTAGGGGTATTTTTGGCCGAAATTTTCAAATTTTTCACTCCCCAGACCCCTAGATGTTCCCTTGAGCTCAGAATCGCCGCTGTAATGTGTCTACTGATGTTAGAAAAGATATAGGGTGAATGGGGCAATAATTGTGCCTGTAGGATTTGTTTCCGCCACCCCCCCTAAGGGTTACAGATTTTTAAAGCCGCCATTTTGAAATCCAATATGGCGGCGACCTTGGGTGAATTTCAAAGTGGTTCCATATCTGAAAATGTTCTAAATATAACATTCTATCATTGTGCCAAATTTGGTGCTTCCATCACAAAATGCACAATTCTTCTTAAATTTTTGCTATGCCGCTGCACTATTGGGGACGTACCAACAGTAGGGTTTGGGGACAAAGTAGAGGGGCGTAGAGAAATTAGTGCTAGGGGGAGGACACACGGGGTGTACAATATCGATACAGAAGCAAACTCTCAGGAAGAAAAAACTGGAAATTTGGGAAAAGGTGGTGTGCTTGGGGTAGAATAGGGGGTAGAAAAAAATGGGTAGTGTGTTAACAGGGGTCGACAAGATCATGGTTTTTGGATGGGTGGTGATCTGGGATGGTGATGAACAACAGTATTGAAGCCTTAAAGGAAATAATTAGATGGAAGAGAATGTTGTTGTTGTATCGGCCCGGACAGTTCTTTTGAATAAGCCCACGGAGACAGCCGATCAATCTCCCAGGAGTGACCAGATCCCCCACATCCAGGATTGTGTACCCCCACCTTCACAAAGTCAGGGCCATGACAGAATTGGAGAGTTAGAGTTAGAGTTAACGAGACACGCAGACAGACATGCAAATAGACAGACACACACACAGGCAGGCAGGCAGACAGACACACAGGCAGGCAGACAGACACACAGGCAGGCAGACAGACACACAGGCAGGCAGACAGACACACAGGCAGGCAGACAGACACACACAGGCAGGCAGACAGACACACACAGGCAGGCAGACAGACACACAGGCAGGCAGACAGACACACAGGCAGGCAGACACACACACAGGCAGGCCGACACACACACACACACACAGGCAGGCAGACACACAGGCAGGCAGACACACACGCAGGCAGGCAGACACACACGCAGGCAGACACACACACAGGCAGGCAGACACACACACAGGCAGGCAGACACACACACAGGCAGGCAGACACACACACAGGCAGGCAGACACACACACAGGCAGGCAGACACACACACACACACACACACACACACACACACACACACACACACACACACACACACGAAAGGGCTAGTCCATGGAGACCGATTAGCACTGACTGTGACCACGCTGCCCTGACAAATCTGGGCAGCAGGGAAGAATGGGGAAGATTTGGTCCCTGACTTGCGTTGCAAGGGAAGTTAGGGGGTACAACCACCATGAAGAGGCGTCCCCAATTGTTGTTGTGGAAGTTTATTCCATAGGTGGAGAAAAAATAGGAAGGAATGAGTGTCGATGAGCAGAAAGCATGGATTTACTGCCTAATTTAAACAAATTAAGAGGAGTCAGCATGGGTTTATTAAGTCGTCAACTTTATTTGATTGTTATGTAGTATTTGTTGATTGGGTAGACAAGGGAAGTGTACTGGATGTAGTTCATCTCGACTTTCCGAATGATTTTGATGATGCACTACATATATAGCTGTTGGCTATGGTGAAGGCTTGTGGAGTGGCTTGTCAGGTAGTGAACTGGATTGAAAGCTGGATTACTGATGCTGGTGGGAGGATGTCTTCTGGCTGGACGGATGCAAGTAGTGGGGTACCGTCCATCTCCGAAACGGTTGGGGCAGAAATTCGCCAAACTTGGTAGTTATGATCACCACATGGCACGAAGGTGTGTGCACAAAGATATCATTTTTAGCCCCACCCCTTGGGGCAGGTCAAAGGGTCAAATACCAAACGATGCAATTATAGGCACATTTTAAAACTTTTTAAATGAAACTTTGTACATGCAATTAACATTTCAGGACACATGGAATATGTAACATTATTTTAATATATGATGATAAATTTGACATTGCATCATCTCTGGTGGAACTTTTTGCCGTCTTTTCGCTTTGCCTTAGGTGGGAAGCTGGATGATTTTTGATGGCGTGCCATCGACTCACCGCTAGTTTGCCTTTGTTTCAATTTTTTTTTTTGATATGGAAAATTTGTTCACTTAATTTTAGTCTCATTTCAAGTAATTTTCTCGAGGAAAAGAGTAGTGAGCACGAGTATTCAGCACGAATCAGCACTTAGTCAGCATGAATAAAGAGGAAAAGCTCGCAACTGAAGTGCGTGTGAAAGTTCATGAATCTATTATACAGTACATGCAAGTGGCAAAAGTTGGAAGGCAAAATTGGTGAAGTTTCATATGATAATGGCCTAATGGGGCAACAAAAATGTATGTCGAGCAGGTTACGGATTGGCTTGTTTTTTTGTTTTTTTGTTTTTCAATACTTGAGCAAATAAAGCCTTTCCATCTTTGGACTGCTGCTGCAAAATAAACATGGCAAACTTATAAGTCTTCTTTCTAGCCTTTTTTTATTGTCTGCCAAAGCAAAACTTTAACTCGTTGCTAACGAACTCGTTGTATTTGCACTAAAATAAGAGGAGCTTCAGGATCAGTCGGATGAACCAAAGATCGAAGATATTGTCGCTGTTTGGTCTCTGGTCTTCATTTCCGCCATAATTATTGCATGCAAGTCGATTATTGCATGTTTTATTGCAATTATTGCTTGCATTATTGCATGCAAGGCTTGATCTCTGATCATCAATTTGGTTTCAGACCTGGTCACTCTACTCTGGACATGCTGCTTCTGCTTTCTCAACAATGGATGGAGGTCCTCAATGCCAAACAGGAAATTAGAGCTGTCTCCCTTGACATATCACGTGCCTTCGATACGGTCTGGCACCGTGACCCCGCTCTGCTCACCAAACTCTCCTCTTTTGGTATCCATGGAAATCTCCACGCATGGCTGGTGGACTTCCTCTCTAGTCGTAGTCAACGTGTGGCCCTGAATGGGTTTCTCTAATCTCCTCTTCCTGTTCAGGCTGGAGTTCCCCAAGGCAGTGTTCTGGGCCCTGTGCTTTTTCTGGTCTTCATCAATGATCTCTTTGAGTACCAGTACACTGGTAATTCCCTGTTTATCGTAAAAAGGCGACAAACAGGGTTGGCGGCAGGAAGGGCATCCGGCCGTAAAACATTGCTTCAAAAAGGGGACCAAAAAACAACAACAACCACGGTCCCCGAAAAGGCCAACCCCCGCTTTGCGGGGAAAAATGGCCTCTAAACGGTGGTTGGTTGGTTGGTATCAATGATCTCTCTGACTCTTGAAAATCCTCTCTATCTCTTTGCTGATGACTCTACTCTCTGTCGTTCCATTCTTCATCCCTCAGATCGGCAGTCTGCAGCCTCCTCACTCTCTGCAGCCCTGGACAAAATCACAGACTGGGCAAACAAGTGGAACATGTCTTTCAATCCTGACAAATCTCACACTCTTACGATGTCTCTCCGAAAAGACCGACTGGACAACCCTCCCATCCACTTTCTGAATAATCCTCTCCAAGAAGTTCTGTCACTCAAGCTTTTGGGTCTCACTATCTGCCATGATCTTTCCTGGGAAAAACCACATTTCAAATCTGGCCTCCAAAGCCAGTCGCCGACTGGGCATCCTCCGTTGTGCGAAGTCCTTCCTTGTCACACCTGAGCTCCTCACCACATACAAGGCTTTCATCCGCAGCTCAATGGAATACTGCTCTCCCCTCTGGGCTGGTGCTCCTGCCTCACACCTAGCTCGTCTTCACGCTGTTGAAACCAAAGCATTCAGAATCATTGGAATCTCCCGCGATGAAGCTAACTCTAAGGGCCTCTCACTCGCTCACCGCAGGCAGGTTGGTGGTCTTTCCGTCTTCTACCGACTCCTCTCTGGCCTTGCCCCCCCCAGCTCTCTCTGGGCTCTGTCCCGCAAATATTCCTACAGGTCGCACAAGATCTGCCTGCAACCCTCTTATGGTTAAACTGCCAAAATCAAGACTCTCTGCTCACCTTCACTCCTTCATTCCTCTTTTCTCCCGCCTCTGGAACAAACTCCCTCACTCTCTTCAATCCCACTCCACCCTCCAGGTCTTTAAAACAGCTGTTCACCACCATCTCTTATCTTCCCCCATCCAAAACCTTGATCTTTTCTACCCCTGCTAATTTCACCCCAATTCCACTTTTTTGAAATACCAACTTCTGTCCTGGAAGTCCTTGGTGTCCTTGTGTTTTATACTTCTCCTACACCCCCCCCCCCCTTCCCACGCCTCCTCCCCCCAAGCCCTCTCCCTCCCACACACCTCCTTGCTCTCAAATGTGGTGTTTGTGTGCTTCCCCTTCTCTCCCCATCTTGTCTTCCGCTCCCTCTTTTTATATATTTTGTTTGGTTGATTTGTTTGTGAAGTAAATGTTAGCTCTTTCACGAGCCTCGATTCAGTATACAAAAAAAAAAAAAAATTTTTTTTTTAAATTCCAATTCGGGGCATTAAGTTGGATAGTTTTATACCAGCACATTACCCAATATTGAGGATCCCAGAAATGACAGGAATGTGAAAATGGTTAGAAAGCAACCAACGTTAAAAATATAAATAATTTAAAGGCTAGAACTTGCGCCTCTTCGCCAATTATTACAGTATCACCACCCTGACCTTCTTCACTGAAAAAGTTGCTTTTTCTGTTTGTAATTTTGATTCTTGAAGCTTGTCTCAAATGCAGAATTTTAATGTTTTCATTACTGATTTCTCATTTTAAAATGCTGGTAGGTATGCTGCTTTAGTTTGCCAAACAGATTGGCCAGTATTTTGCTATCTTCTTTTTATACCTTTCGGAAATCTTTGACCACCAAGCTAGCCAGAGCATCCCAGTCGTACTTCTATCTCACGTGCCTGCACCGCTACGCCTGCCTTCCAGATGTACCCTCAGAATCCTGAGCGGAGCCGTATCTTTGTGGGCCGCTGTCCAGAGGACCTCACCACTGAAGATCTGCGGCAGTTCTTCTCCCAGTTTGGAGAGGTCACCGATGTGTACATTCCCAAGCCCTTCCGCTCCTTCGGCTTCGTCACTTTTGCCAACGAGGCAGTAAGTGGGCTGCAGTATATTAGTACGAGTGCTGTAGCGAGGAGAAAAGTGGGGCATCGTTCTGCGTGCTAATTACTCGTGCTCCACTATACATCTGGCCAAAATATATAGCGTCAACCGAATGCTGCAGCTTACTTGAATGTGTCCTCCATAGCAATCTGCTTTAATTTTTTTTCTTTTTTTAAATAGAGGTAATTGAGGCTTGTGGAAGAGTAGAATAACGAAGGCAAAGGGAAAGCGAGTGGATACGAGCATATCAATGCACCATCGCAAAATGGAAAAGTAGCAAGTGTAAGGGCGAACAGGATCCCAGCGGGCCTTGTAAAGTTCAGTGTTGGAATGTGAGTTAGAGGTGGTGTTTGACAGCATACTTGAAATCCAGGAGGCAAGAGTTCGAGACCACAGACACAGGTGTAGACATTCCCACTGAATTAATGGAGGTGAGTGTCGAGTTTGGACTTTAATGAAACAAACGAGTATAGTGTTTAGTGTTTTTTGGTAGAACACGCAACTTCTCCTTTCTCATAAAACAGCACCCTCCCCTCCCTTTTCCACCCACTCTGCACCAAATGCTTTCCATCTCCTATTCTGCATTTCAGTTGCTTTTATGAGACCTCTAACATGAGACTTGGCCTGCCTGCATGTTGCACAACTACTCAAATGCCATTCATTTGAAGTACACTACACACCCAAACCTGCCGTCCTCTACACAAACCATGTATTTTGTGTGCAAAGGCTTGCTAATGTACTATTTATTGTACGTGCATCCGTCCAAATTGTAGTAAAAAAAAAAAAACTTTATTTTGGGAACTTCTTTTGTCACTTAAAGTAGCTACAGTGAACGCTTGCGTTTTTTTTTTGTTTTTTTTTGTATACAAGATCAAGGCTCATGTAAGAGCGAGCACATTAAATACACATTAGCACATAAAACACAAAAAAACATAAGTCGGACATAAAACAATAAAGGGAGGGGGAGACAAGATGGGGAGAGAGAGAAGCACACATGAGAGAGAGCAACAAATTGACACTACTGGGAATTTCAGGAATGAAGTCGGAGATTGAAAGAGGTGGATTTGGGATGTATTAACGGGGGTAGAAAAGACAGGTTTTGGATGGTGGAAGATGAGAGATGGTGGTGAACAGCTGTTTTAAAGACCTGAAGGGGGGAGTGAGGTTGAAGAGAGTGTGGGAGTTTGTTCCAGAGGCGGGAGAAAAGAGGAATGAAAGAGTGAAGGTGAGTAGAGAGTCTTGATTTTGGCAGTTTCACCAGAAGAGGGTAGACTTTCTGTTGCGTTGGCATCCTTTCCACGCATGGTGGGAGTGATTGCCATTGCCAAGCCATGAATTTGTGAAAATGATTGGTTCAGAAACACCTATCTCCACAATTAAGTATTTCTGTACATTTATTTTTCATTTTGGGAAAGATTTATTGGACAAAACTATTACAACAACAACAAAAAAGTGTAAAATAAATAAATAATAAACTGTCAAACTTTGATGGCAACCTTCATCTTGAGTGGAAAGTCAAACTCTTGCTTATTAGCAACCTCTGTAGTCTTTTTGGAAATCAACTAATTAATGGTATAAATCTTGACCCAAAGCCACCCCGGACCTACGCAAGCAGGGTGATACCAATGTTTGCGCCAGTCCTCGGATCAGATGTACGTTAAACTGTGTCCATCCACTACCATCAGTTGGTGGATGTTAAATATCCCGCGATGTCCTTGCGACCAAGTTCCACAATCTTGCCCCCACCAGTCAAGTATCCTACGTCAGGGTGGCAACCCGTCCAGGATTGTAACCCTTGCCCAATAAAAAAACTGCTTTGGCCGAACTGACGCTTTTGGCAGTGAGAACACAGCCAATGCTTCACTCGCATCAATTGCTGCGGCCTTGCACATGCATCACTGTGAACCTCATTCTCGATTCCTCGCATTACATACTGAATAAAAATGTTATGATGAAAAATCGTCCAAATACAGATGATTGCTGGATTTAATAAAAACAACGGCTGGTGTGTTTTCGTCAATGAACATGCTGCCATGTCTGCGTACTTCCTTTGTTGGTGAGCATTCACGGAGATCGTAATGAAGTATAATTCGTTTTAAAGTTCCACATCGTATGGATCCAGGTTCCACATATTTCCCATTTGTCGTTTATAACTTTATTTTCATTTTATTGGTGACTGCATTTCTGTGTCACCTTGATAGCAAAAGTAACTGCCCAGGGGTGCCATGGAGGCTTTTTGTGTAGACTTGAGGAAATTTTAATTTATTTTCGACGTTCAAATCGAATTTCACTTTGACTGGGTTCTCTGGAGATTGTTAGACTGCATTATATTCCGTATATAGTGCCAGCAATGAAGATCGAGATTCACAGCGACGGTCAACTGAAGCAGCCGCTATTGATGAGTGAATGGAGCATTGGCTCTGCTCACGTTCCATGTATAGATGGTATCCCTTGTATATGGAAAAAAACAATTAACTACCTCTGTTCGTCACACTGTGGGAATTGTCTACTGACAATTGTACACACACAAATTATTTTTTTCCAATGCAAGTGTACAAGTTGCAAGGCTTTTCAATGCAAGAGACTTTCAGATGGTTTCAGATACAGATGGTTAACTTTAGGTTTTGTACCAGGGGGGCTTAAGCAAGTGCTTATCCTAATAACTTATCCACGGTTTTAAATACCTTTAGTCAATGCAGTATACTGTTTATTCTACCAGGTGAGTGCCAGGGGGAAATTGTCCCTATGTTTTTTTTCATACAAGCATGTGGCTTATCTCATTCAGTAAATGGCTACTCTTTTCAATTTGTGGTATCTTTAAGCAGTATCGCTTGTTTGTTTGTAAATCCGCACCTTTCTTGTACGTTTTAACAGGTCGCACAATCACTTTGTGGCCAGGACGTCATCATCAAAGGCTCCAGCGTGCACTTAGCCACTGCAGAACCCAAGAACGCGGCCATGCGACAGCAGTCGAGACTAGCGACCACGCAGAACACGCTCGCAGGCCTGGGTGCTGCGCTCGGCGTTGGAGTGAATCCAGCCGCCACTCCTGCATCAACAGGCGGATTCAATCTGACACCAGCTATGGTGGCAGCCATGACACAAGCACTGCAGACAGGAAACTGGGGCAATGTGGGTGGGTTGGGGGGCGTAGGTGGAGGACCGAGGCAAGGCCCAGGTGCATCACCATCCAATGCTTACGGACGCCAATCTGGAAATTGGATGTAGATCATTAAATGCATTTGGAGTGTAGAGAATTCTGGTTCTGTGAGATTTGGTTGCTGAACTTTAATGGTAATGAATTCGGTTTTTTTGCTCTCCTACTTTATTTTTTTTTTTACCTTTTCTCTTCTATTTCACTTTCTTTTTCTCCCCTGCCCACCCCCAACCCCATTGTTTCTTCCTCCCTTTTGATTGTTTTGTTTTTCTTCCCCTTTTTTTTTCTTTAAAAAAAAAAAAATCTTTGCTTGCACGCAAGCATTGGTTATACTTTTTATTTTTGCTTTGGAGGAGTTCAAGGTGAGGTAGCACAAGTTTTCATTTCAAGTGCATCATGCTTGCGTATTGGAAAATCTAAATGCCCATTCACACCAGCCAAAACTAATCTGAATGCATTTGGGAGATCTGTGTAAATATGCACGAGTTTTGGTCATTTGATGGGATGTTTCTGTCAATTTGCATTTCTTGCTTTAGAGCATTGTGGATGCCCCCAAATTTGCTTCGAGTTTGACTAACAATTCCAATATGCTTGCCTGTTGTGACCTGGTCTTGATTTGCCAAAATCTTCCGCCCATTGTATCCCCATATCGAGCTCAAATTGAGACGAATGCTATTGTCATGTTCTTATTTTGTTTTGCATATTTTGTACAAGATATTAAATGTTTTTCCTGACCTTAGTTTTGAGATTGATTAGTGTAATTTGAACATTGTTCTTAATTAGCTTTGACACAACCTTCACTAATTTTCAAATCGTTAAAATGTGATGGTCTTGTTGGATGTTAAAGTTTATTGGAATAATTAGTGCTGTGATGGTTGTATTTTGTGGTTTATATTTTTGAGATGCAATTTGGTCGCATTTCAATGTGGTTCTGCTGGAGTGTATTGGAATTGTTGGGCCATACCTGTGTTGTGTGCGGCACGCTGCAGAGGTTGCTCAAGAATGAAAGACTGGAGGTACAAACCATCGTCTCATACCCCTCTTCCCTGCATGGTGACCGGGCCAACAGGCTGCAGCACGGGCAACTCTCTTTCTCTTTCTCCCCCTGTCCTCTTGGCGATGGACATCAACAACGGGTAAAGGTTTTGGTGCGGTCTGTCCCTCAAGTGTGCCCGAATTGCGGTGTGCGCATGGGGTTTGACAGAGTGAGTATAAAGGTGGAATGGGGAGAGTGGAGCCACACACTAGGCTCAGTGAATCGTCTGTTTCCGGGAAGAGTCAGTTGCGAAGAGTGTGGGACTGTCGGAGCGTGACGGTCTTCTGTCCGAGTGCTTCTGACGGTGCGGCCTGGCCTGTTTGGAATGCGGAAGAGCGACAGAGTCGCCTGCGAGTCGTCAGACGTGTGATCTGCCTTTCTCGTGAGGAACGCTCTGGAACGTTATCGTGAGGAACGCTCTGAAACACCTGGATCATTTGAGGAGAGAGTCTGAAGAATGTCGGCAATTCGAATGGCTTGCACGTTCCCCACCCCTGTCCCTGTTCCTCATTTGTGTACCCATTGTGTTGTTACTTTTTCATCTGTATCGCAGCAGAGCGCTGCTACCTTAGTCATGGTTTATCAATGCTCAGTCCTGTTGTGCATGCATTTAATCACTGGACTGACTTATGCAACCTATTTGTCATTTTCCATTTTTTTTTTTCACCCCCCCTATATATCGTATATTGTAGTCTTTAAATTGATGTAGGGCTTGTCCTTTTTGGCGTGTGCAGGTCACGTCGGTAAGTTTTTGGCGCAAGCTCTGGAAAGCGACACGGTTTGTGTGCAGGGCCTGGGAACTGTCCTTGCTACAATGGGTGGCCAACCATGGGAGTTTGTTGCTTGCTTCCTTAATAGCTTCACTTTCATTTTGTTTTTTGGCAATGTATTTTATACTTGTTGGTGAACATCGAATAAATCTCAGTTTTCTTGTAATTTCTCATCTAGTGAGCCATCATTTTCTGCAGTCCCGCAGAAACTTTAGTCGTTAGCATCTAAAGTTTACAATTTTTGCAATTTGGAATGCCTGCTGATTGACGCATCCATTTTATATCTCTTAATATTCATGTTTCATTTGGCGTTTGCAAACATAGTCACGTGAAAAAGTAAGTACACCCCATGTAAAGTTTTGACTTTTTCAACATATTTCAACATACAGCTATTTGATCTTTATTTCAACAATATTGATAGATAAAGGTGATATAATATAACAAATATCATGAAACATTTACATTTTGTAGTCAATTGTATAATTTAAATAAACATAAATGCAAATTTCACATGTGGAAAAAGTAAGTACACCCTTGGCTCGAATAGGTGGCATTGCCCCCTTTGGCAGAAACAACCTCAAGTAGGCGTTTCTTATAACTGTCTACCAGTCTCTGACATCAACAACACAACAACATGCATTTTAAAGGCCATTTTCCCTGCTAGAGCGGGGGTTAGCCTTGCGGTCCCCATGACAATCTTCTCCATTTTGCCCTATTTTCTGCATCTCTCCTTGTTAACCCCCTTGCCCGCATTTCTTCTTCAACCATCTTTAGCCAAGTCTTTCTCGGTCTTCCCCGTCTTCTACTTCCTTCTACATTCATTTCCATCACTCTTCTCAACCAGTCACTTTCATCCTTCCTCAACACATGACCAAACCATCTCAACCTGTTCCTCTTCACAGCATCAATCACAGGCTCTATTCCCATCATCTTTCGCAATTCATCATTTGTCTTCCTCTCTCTCAACGATACTCCGCACATCCGTCGAACCATTCGCATTTCCACCCTTTCCAACCTTTGTTGCTGCTCTACGTTCATTACCCATGTCTCGCTCCCATAAATCATAACACTTCTCACACATGCAGCATACACCTTTCCCTTCAGCTTCAACGACACTCCCCTCATCATCAGCACGCCACTCAATTCCCGAAACTTCTTCCATGCACATCTCACTCGAGCAACCGTTGCCGAGTCTGATCCACCTTCTCCATTCAGCATGTCTCCGAGGTAGCAAAATGTTTTCACACCTTCCATCTTCACGCCGTCTCCAAGATCCAACTCAACATTTCCTCCATCTGCAGCTCCCTCTGTGCACACCTTACATTTGAATGTAGCTGCCACACTGGTTAATGACCCTCTCAGACCACTACATTTTTGATGAACCCACTCAGCGCACATTGTACACTGAATGGAGTTCACTCCGACACCCTTCCTACACACAGCACAGGGCCACTTCCCAGTTCTTTCCACCTCACCACATGCTTTACCACTTGCCATCACCTTCGTCTTTCCGATATTCACCTTCAGACCTTTTGTCTCCATACATTCCTTCCACGTGTCCATCTTTTCCTTCAGTCCATCCATACTTTCCGCAATCAACACCAGATCATCTGCATACAACAACTCCCACGGCAAACCCTCCTTTACGTTCTGAGCCAGCACCTCCATCACAGCTACAAATAGTAGTGGACTTGGTACCGACCCCTGATGCACTCCCACCTTCACCTCAAACTCACCACTGTTTCCGTCCTTCGTCCTTACAGCTGTGCGCGCTCTTTTGTACATTGCCATCACTACTCTGATCAACCATTCCTCCACTCCTAACTTCCTCAATGCCCATGTCAATACTTTGCGTGGAACCCGATCGAATGCTTTCTCCAGATCAACAAACCCAAGAAACAACTTCTTCCTCTTCTCCATGTACTTCTCCTGCAACTGCCTCACAATGAAAAGCGCGTCTGTCGTTCCTCTTCCTGGCATAAATCCAAACTGCATTTCGTCGATCTTCACTTTCTTTCTTATCCTCCTCTCCAACACCCTTTCCAATACCTTCATTCCATGCTCCAATAACTTTATCGCTCGGTACGAGCCACACTCCAGAGGGTCACCTTTCCCCTTGTATAGAGGGACGAGGGTACTCAGTTCCCAATCCACTGGAATGCGGCCTTCTTTCACTGCCAGATTACAGATCTCTGTCATTCTCTTCACACCCCAACTTCCTGCTGCCTTCAACATATCTCCCACAACTCCCGTCGGCCCTCCCGCTTTTCTACCCTTCATTGCTTTTATCGCTTCCTCAACTTCCTTCTCAGTTATCTTCTCTGCCGGTCCTAAAACTGGGTTACTCTCTATGTTGCCATCCCATTCATTCTCTGTATTCAACAGATGTCTCTGACATCGACTGGGAGAAATTTTTGCTCACTCCTCATGCAGAATTATTTCAGCTGTGCGATGTTTGAGGGGTTTCTTGCATGCACAGCTCGTTTCAAATCCCCCCACAACATCTCAATGTGATTTAGATCAGGGCTTTGACTTGGCCATTCCAGAACCCTCCATTACTTTATTTTCAGCCATTCCTTGGTGGATTTACTGGTATGTTTAGGGTCATTGTCATGTTGCAAGGTCCACCTTCGGTTGAGCTTCAACTTTCTGACAGATGGCCTCACATTATCCTCAAGCACCCTCTGGTACAATGAAGAATTCATCGTGGATTCTATGATGGTGAGCTGCCCAGGCCCTGATGCAGCAAAGCTGCCCCAAACCATAATATTTCCAGCCACATGCTTTATAGTTGGTATCAGGTTCTTGTGGTGAAATGCTGTCTTTGGTTTTCGCCAAACATGTCTTCTGGTACTGTGGCCAAATAGCTCTACCTTTGACTCATCTGTCCAGAGCACATTGTTCCAGAAGTGCTGGTCTTTGCCGAGGTGTTCATTGGCAAACTTTAGTCTTGCCCTGATGTTCTTTCTGGACAGCAAAGGTTTCCTCCTGGCACACCTCCCATGTCGATCAAATTTGTGCAGCCTCTTTCTAATGGTAGACTCGTGCACTTTGACATCAACAGTGGCAAGAGCTACCTGTAGGTCCCGTGATGACATTCTGGCGTTCTTCGAGACTTATTTCAGCATCTTGCGGTCTGCTCTCGGGCTGAACTTGCTGGGGCGGCCTGGCCTGATCAAGTTGGCAGTTGTTTGGAATCTTCTCCACTTGTAGATCTTCCGGACAGTCGAATGATTGATTTCAAAATTGTTTGGAGATCTTTTTAAATCCCTTCCCAGACTTGTAGGAATCTAAAACCTTCTTTCTGAACGCCCCAGAGAGCTCTTTTGATCTAGGCATGGTGACGCCACACACTTCAACAACAAAGAGCAAACCAAACTAAATGTCTGAGGTTTAAATAAGACAGGTTCCTCCAAGATCCTCTCTAACGATGCTCTAATCATTTGCCCCTGAGCTGGTGCACCTGATTCTAATTTTAGGTATTTGAAGTAGTGATAAATGTAGGGGTGTACTTACTTTTTCCACATGCGAAATTTGCATTTATGTTTATTTAAATTATACAATGGACGACAAAATGTAAATGTTTCATGATATTTGTTATATTATATCACCTTTATCTATCAATGTTGTTGAAATGAAGATCAAATAGCTGTATGTTGAAATATGTTGAAAAAGTCAAAACTTTATATGGGGTGTACTTACTTTTTCACATGACTGTATGCCCACATCATCATTCGGTAATTTATTTACGAGATCTGACTTTGGCCGAGTGTATCATAAGCTTAGGAACCGCAACTTTCACTTATGGCTCTCAACTTCATTCATTCTTTTAAATCTTTTTTTTGTTGTACTTTCTCATTACTAAAAAAAAACAAAAGAAGAGAATAATTCTTTGTTTGCAATTTCTTTCAGTCTTTGAAAGAGATATTTTTAAGTGAAGATGACAAATGGAATTTAACCCGTCTTGTACATCTAGGTACTTCTAAGAAGCATGTCTTATCGATGGATGTTTCTATCCTGAAGATCAATCTTTGAAGTAAACGTACTGTGATGCAAGTGCTGGAGAATCTGGTGGGTCTGCCCCATTATACAAACCTGTACATACACATGCAAGCTTCATTAATAAATAAATTTTCCATTCCAATGATGTGTCATTTGATATCCAGCTCCGTTTTTTCTCTACGTTGTTAAGCAATTTGTTCATGTCCGTCAGTCAATAAACGTCGGTTTATGATCGAAGAACTTCATTTCAAACGAATGTTGTATTTTTAACACAAATTGGAAAACGAACTTGTAGTTTATCAGTACTTTGGCTCTGGCATCGTCCCTCTTGTGCATGATTCACTGAGCCTAGTGAGAATTTTTTAATTTAAATTTTTTATTTTTTTTAAACTCTGGAATGATTTTCAATTTTGACTGATAGGCAAACAGGTAGCTTACTGTTGAAGGACACAGGCATGAAGAACTGAAGGAATATGTAAAACATGGTGCATCAACGGTGGTAAACTTCCCCAAAAAAATTTTTTGCAACCTTTAAAATCTTTATTTTATTCAAATTGAATTATATACTTGAACACGAGAACACAAATCGCCTTTTTGGCATTTTCAAAAACCTTTCGTTTAGCAGTACTTTGGGGAAATTATTATGGCATTTTACATCATCTCGACCAATCACATTTGCCGCTTGACCCCGCCCATGTCCTTGTTTCTCAAGACTGCACGGGCACCAAGTGACGTCATCCACCATGGCGAATGCTTTGGCAAAAGTACCGGTACTTTCGACCAGGCCGAAGAGAATAAAAGTTGAAGTACACTTACACTTACAGTGCCTTCAGAAAGTTTTCAAACTCCTCGACTTTTTTTTTACATTTTGTTGTGTTAAAGCCTGAATTTAATCGATTACATTGAGATTTTTTTCATTCCTCCGTTGACGAAATCTGTCTGTCCACAAAATCTGTCTGTCCGTCCGGCTGTCCATCCGTGATAGGTTTTCGTTACCGTGGTAACGAGAACCGCTGAAGGGATCTTCGACAAACTTTGTGCAGGTATGTATAATGAGGTAAAGATTAACTGATTCGATTTTGGGGTCACAAGGTCAGAGGTCATGTTAGGTAAAAATCCTGTTTCCGCGATAACTTGTGAACCAGTGATGGGATCCTAACCAAATTTAGCACACATGTAGAATGATGTAAATATTAACTGATTAGATTTTGGTGGCAAAGGTCAAATAGGTCTCCTACCCCCAGGAATATGAATCTACATATCAAGTATATACAGCTTGGTGCAGCGGTTACTGATATATACAGTTTATCGTCATTTTCGGTCAAAAATGCCAGTGACCTTAACATTTCCATGTGACCTTGATCTCATATGGTCATGGAACATAGTTCATTCGACTCCTGATCAATCATCAGAACTATCAATCTACACACCAAACAGGTTTCATTCGAAGCAGTAGCTGCTGTGATATGTCGAAATCCAGTTGGGGCTTAGTTTTGTGGTGGCCATCTTGGGTTTATGCAAATTATGAGGTGCCAACGAAGTCGTTGAAAGTGTCTATCCTGGATGGGACTTTCAAGAGGACGTATGGAAGGTCATCTGGGCCAACTTTGGTGATTTCTTCCACAGGTGTGTCAATGTATCCACCGGATGTACGTTAAACTGGACAGACTGCAGACACTTGCCTCTAAGCTGTCTATCTATATCACCGGCACAAGCCGCTTCGTGGAAGACTTGGGTCAAATTTCGCTCGGCTGGCCCGAGGATAAGGTGGATCAATGGAGGTCGTAAACATAAATACAGCACTCTCCTTGATCCTCTCATACGAAATGCACTTGTTGATCCTCTCCCATTAATCCTCCCCACGTAACTTATAAACAAATTGACTAACGGATGGGGTTCATGTGATGAACGCCAAATGAAAATTGCGATACTGCGGTAATATTTCGGAGTGAAACTAGGAAGCATCTGAAAATGCAAAGCCCGTCCACACCCGTTTGTATTCAGACGTCTTCTTCTTCTTCTTCTTCTTCTACATTCGGAAAATAACGAAAAGTCTAAAAAAAAAATACAGAATGAAAATTGATGATTTTTATGCAGCCTTGACCTTTAGATCTAAATTTTAAAAAATCAACTTCTTGCTTTTTATTGTTAAACCAATTCTGTGACCTGCAAATTCTTACAATTCCAGGTGAAAATTGACTATTTTATACAACCTTTGACCTAAAAAAACAAAAAACAATCGGCTTGTAGCTTTTGATTGGTGAGCCAATTCAGTGATCCGATATGCAAATTCTTAAAATTTCACGTCAATCGGATGAAAATTGACAATTTATGTGATGCTCACCTTTGACCTTTTCACCAAATTGTTAATTTTCCTTCTCTGTATTATCATAATAAAGCTTTGTTGAAAATTTGATGACAAAACTCAAATGGTAAATTTAAATTTCACGTCAATTGGATGAAAAGTGATGATTTTACTTTTGGTGAGACTGACCTTTGACCTTTTGACAAAAGTATTAATTTGCCTTCGCATTAGCATGGAAAAGTTTTCATGACAATAGCTCAAATGGTAAAAAGTTACGGCCTAAACACACACACACACACGTCTCCTGCTGTACAGGGGACGGGAAACTTACACCATTATTGTTCATCAACATATGAAAATACCTTTGAAACGTTTCCTCAACCGATTGGAGCAGATTATTGCTGCACAAAATGGTGTTTTAACATTCATTTGGCTTTTTAAATCTGGAATGTTCTCAAAATGAACGGGATCCATGCCGTGTCAGCCAAGTTGGGCCAACAAAGATGGCGCCAGTCACGCGACCTCGAGCTCACGGCGGCTACACTTTTCACGGGCGATGAGCGCTTTACGTATTTTCAGTTCAGTGGTTATGCCTTATGAGTTCATCTGTTGTTGTTGTTGTTTTTTGTTGGCTGTTTTTGACGGTACATCTGACACTGGCTTTATTAATTCCTGCGTGAGTCCTCGAGTATTTGCTGGGTTTTTATTGCTTTAGACATTTTATTTTTTTTCCCCCGTTCTTAATTTGACTGAAGACTGAAGTACAAACCTGACTGAATAAACTTCATTTATAATCTGCTTGATAAATTCTACATCCACAACATGTGTTGACAGTCGAGTCGTTTTAAAAGCTGAAGCGACCTACTTTTTCGGACAGCGTTGTGATTTAAGCACAAAATCCAATCGCGCACCATTGTACTTCGACGTTGACTTGAGGGAATGCGCATGCGTCGTTCGCAGAGCGCTCTTGCCGCCATTTTGAGCTTGTCGTCGGTGTATGCCAGTTTGTCGAGGAACAAAGCGATCGATGGGCGATTTTGTGAAAATCGCGGAAAACGAGAGAGACGATGCGGTCGAGGTGCCCGTGGAAAAGAACGGCACGCTGCTCGTGTCGAACGTGGCCGCGCAGTTTCCCGGCGCTTGCGGCCTGCGGTACCGACCTCTGGACGCGCAGTCGTACCGAGGAGTTCGCCTCGTGGATGGCGTCCTGCACCCGCCTGGGGATGGCTGGAAGAGCTGCGTGTTCTTCGTCAACTACCCCAGAGGTAGGAGGGATTACCCCCTTTGGTGTCGGTGCTCGGTTTACCTCATCGTTCTTGGGCTTGGTGTATTTGTGTAAAACCTCCATTTAATTTTAACCGATAACACACTCGAACCTATCGTCGTATGAACGTATTTGGATACTCGGAGTTGTGGTTATTCCACCTCCACGTGTAATGGAGACGACACGATAATAAAGCAAAGTAATCGGTGTAGTTATGACGTCATCAGTCAGCGGTACGGATGTCTAACTCGACTGAATACCTAAACCTTAAACCATTCAGAAACATGTCTAGTCTAGAAAATGTCTTAACGATTGTGATTTAAGGGTAAAGCATGGCTTGTGACTAGTGGCATGGATGGACAAACGACCATATGTTGGTAATAGCGCAGGCTTTGATAGGCCTGATGGCCTCCACATTCGAAGCTCCTTCATTATTAATATTATTGTTCAAGGCAGCTGCTTGTGTGTTTTCATCATTGGTTATCTATTGCGTCATCGCCATCAAAACAATAGATGGGGGCGTGGTTTATCGGCACTAGGTGGGGGCGTGGTTCACCGCCACGATCAGATCGTATTTTGTTTATCTTCTGCATCTTGGGCAGAATGTATTTATTGGGAAGAAGAAGAACCACCTTGTGAGGTCATTTTCCCCCCACAGAGCAGGGGTTGGCCTTTTTCGGGCACCATGGTCCCTTTTTTGAGGCAATGTTTTATGGCCGGATGCCCTTCCTGCCGCCAACCCTGTTAGTCACCTCTTTCAACACGCAGGGAATTAATTACTAATGAACTGGTCCTCAATTTGCCGACCTCGGAAGGATGACAGGCCGAGTCAACCCACCTGGCGTTAATTCAGTGATCGGCCGGGGTTCGAACCCAGTATCCTGGGATCCCAAGCCGGCACCCTAACCGCTAAGCCAACACCAGGCTATCAATGTATGTATTGGGAGACTCGTTCAAAAAGTTCTCGGAAAGGGACATTCGTTGATGCACTAGAGCCGCTGGTTTTTTAATTCATTTTTATATCCTCATTATTCTCGCCTTCATTGATCATAATGCAGAATTTTGCTTTTCCTTACAGCGGTGGTCGTAAAATTGAGCATCAGGTCAATAAAAAAAAGCGTGCGTTATCGAAAGGTTCGAACGAGTTGTCGTTGTTGGTCAATATCGGCCCACCCCCTCTTCCCCAAGTTCGGCACTCGCAATAAACAGCAGAGGCTGCTGTAATGTCACGAGTCTCTTTGCGGTAACTATTGATTAAACGTGGTTTCACCAATGGGATCCTGAAACAAAATCGGAATAATTCTGATGGAAGCATGAGGGATCACCACCCCCCCCCCCCCCCCCTCCCAAGACATTTCACATCCAATCACCGGCTGGTAAGATCGTGGTCTTGATTTTCTGGAATGTCAATATAATCCTGCTAATTGACTGCAATCCTCACAAAACTACAAACACAACCTTGTGCAGAAATTGTGGCAGTCTATCAAAGGACAGACATGCAAGAATGCCGACCAAAGGTGAGCCCCTCATTCATGACGATGGCCCTGTGCAAAAGATCTGTTTTGTGCGGAAGGCCATCCGTAGCCGTGGCTTTCGCCATCTGGATCACCCACCACCGTTGAGCTTGTACCAGAAACCGAGTGACTATGACGATCGTGTTTCAACATGCGAAGTCCACCTGCATGCGCCAGCTGATTCTCCAACCACATGGAACACCCTGAAGCAACCAAGATCCGGAAAAGGAAGGTGGGCTGGCTCCATAGACGGGATCCCAACTGCTCCCTGGGAGTCTGGAATATGTCCCGGGTATCCAGGTGGGCTACACCTCCGCCAAAATATTTTTGGAATGTGGTAAATTAAATGAGCTTTGAGAATGCCAGGGTGGAGAACTGGCCAAAATGCTGTTTTATTACGATGCGGTACCTTTTTTGATGTCTGATCAGGGATTGGTGATCTTAATTGATTTTAGGATGGATGGATTTTTTAGGGTTGTATTCGCATGGATTTGGATTCCCAAATTTAACGAGACAGTTTTTATTGTTGCGAAATGTCAATGTTGAGGCTTGTAGTGGAGTTTGGCTTTGCCTTGCATGGGATATATGTACATTTTGAATCATGTGACTATGGCTGGCAGGCACAAGGACGTCACCAGGATGTTTATATATATATATATTTTTTAATGTTAGTGGGGTAGGGTTATTGGGAGATGATGTGGGTTGTAGGTTGAGGAATGAACAATCTCCTGCAGTATATTCAACTTTTGACGAGACCCTTTCTCGGACATCGCAATCACTGATCCACACCGAAGCTACTTACCAATGCGAATGTTCCCTTATATCGCCAATGCTTCTAGGTACCTATCCAAGTCAAATTTAAACTTTCCTACCGTTTCTGCTGCCACCACCTTTCCAGGGTAACTACATAAAGATGCTTCAACTATATAAAGATTGATCCTCCGTTGTGTAGAGTACTGCACTCACATCTGGGGAGGTTCTAACTCCACAAACTTGCATTACAGGACAGAATTAAATCCAAAGTAATCCGACTAATCAACTCTCCCTATCTGACCTCAAAACTCGACCCGTTCGAATTGCGCCGCAAAGTTGGCTTTCTCTTTTCTACAGATATTACAGTACTTAAAGTTTCTGCTCCCAAGAACTTGCTGCTTGCGTACCTCCACCATTAGCGAGACAACGGAATACTCGACAAGCCACGACGTCTCATGATTATTGTGTGGCTATTGGGAACTTAAAGGTGGGCCGTTACGATGTTTGATTTTGTGAGTTTTACCAAAAAGGGGGTCGATGGTGGACCATGTGCCCATGTGATGGGGGCGGGGGAGGGAAACAAAGCACGGAAACAGCAGAGGGTTCAAGACTAGAAAGGAGGTGGGGGCGGGGGGGGGGGGGGAGCGAGAATGGACTGTGGGTGGAGGGGCGAGTGAAGCCTCATCACATGTTGCAATACTGTACACTCCAGGAGGGTAGGGTGGTGTGAGGAGTCGATGGGAGAGTGAAGGGGGGGGGGGGGGGGTGGGTTGTAAGGTTTCCCTGCCTATGAAACATCAGGATGACAGTTTATAGCTGGGTCGGGATTCAAACCCAGGCTGGCCGGCTTGGCGTGAGCGTGCATACCTTTCAGACATCATGCTTGGCCCATTGCTTTTACGCCTCCAATTTATTTTTCCTTCCTTACTCCCACAAAGTACTGTACCCAGCTGCAGTATCACCATGGAAACCAAGTGGCTGAAGCACTCAAGCACTCCAATGAAACAGTTGAAGAATAACACGTTTATGTTATCACCTTAAGATTGTCTTCACATTTAATCACCTTATTTCAAAAACCATGTCCGTTGTGATTAAAAAGTCAATTACAACACTTGCGACTATATCGCCATGGCTTACAAACATCGGTTGAGAAGGAACGGCTTACTTTTATGGCATTATTTTGGGAGCCTCTATATACGCAATGGGGCCAGACATAACAGCGGTGAATGAAGGAGCCTTTATCTTGTGTAATCCGTAATACAATATACATTTCCTGCTCTCTTTTTAAAATATCAGAACTTTGATTATATATTTAAATTTGTCCGTGAGAGGCCACTGTGGAAAATCACATCATATAATGCATAAAATCCATCGGAAGCTCTCAATTTGAAAAGTATAGCACCTACAATAGCGTTATATACAGCGATTCATAGGTATGAATATCAGAGGTTCGATGATCTGAGAAAGAAAACGTAAATGTTGAGCGCTTAATCGTGCAGAATCCGCTGTGGCCTGTTCCAAGGAAAGGCGTTTTTGATGAGGCAGAAAAAGCACAAGAGCCCTGTGAGGGATAGCAGACTGACCAAGGATAAAGCCTCTTTTTTATTAATTAAATAAGACTTGATTAGCTTCGAAATGGGAGTTTTAACACACACAAACCGAGTTTTCATTCATACACTCCCTTGGAGTTCGAGAAGTATGCGTGTAAAATTTGGGGCTGCTAAGCTTCATGGTTTTGGAGTTATGGAGACACAAACACACACACTGCCTTTTATAATTATCATTACAGATTTATTTTCACCACAAAAATTTTCAACCTTTCATTGTCTTTATGATTTAAAATGATTGTGACAAATTGTACATACTTTTCAAAATCGTGATGTGTTGAGTTTTCGATTAAATTTCAAAAAATTCTGCTCTGATTGTCATTTTGCTTGTCACTCGACTGATTTACCCAAACTAATATCTTTTGAGGATGGCCTCTCATTGCAGACTTGCGGAGCCAGGAGAAGCGCAAGTTGGAAGAGTCCGATGTTGTGACGGCCACCAAACTCCTGTGCACAGAACCGAGGATATCTGACCTTGTTGTCCTCGGCCTCCCCTTTAGTACGAACGAAGAAGAGCTTAAGGATTATTTTGGTGCCTTTGGTACCGTTGTCCTTTCTCAGGTTTGTTTCATTCACATTTATTGTTGGTGCCACCTGGTGGGAGTGTGTTGGTCAGATGCACATTTTAAATTTAAAAGTGACTTTTTCCCTCCACCTCAGCCCTTTTTTATATCGACGACTGTCAACTAACTTTCTCTTGACTTTTCTCAAACTCGCAAATAACACCCATCATATATACTAGGGCATGCCCGTACTATATATATGCCCGTACTATATATCTATCTAAAATTATATCCCCCCCCTCTATTTACATGAAATGGTTTGGTCCATTCGCAACGCCAAAGCGAACGGCGAACGGCTTGCGAGTACAGTGACAATCCCCCCCCCTCTATTTACATGAAATGGTTTCGTCCATTCGCAACGACCACAGAACCCCCCCCTCTATTTACATGGAATGGTTTGGTCCATTCGCAACGCCAAAGCGAACGGCGAACGGCTAAATCGCCATAGCTCGGTAAGTACTTGTCCGATTAATTTCAAACCTTGAAAAGGCACATCCTCGGGTCCCCAGCAATATACCTGGCAAGTTTCAAGTATATCGGACCGGTAGTTGTCGAGAAATCGTTGTCGCATACATACACACACACATACACACAGAGATTAGTGGAATTATAGATAGATATATATATATATTTATTTAGATTTATATTTATATATATATATTTATATATATATTTATATTTATCTTTATATATTATATTTATATTTAAGCTTGCTTTCATGACACATGGAACAGTCTGAGTCCTTTAGGTGCTTTTTTGCAAACTCCAAGCGGGCTTTCATGTCTTTCACTGAGGAGAGGCTTCCGTCTGGCCACTCTGCCATAAAGCCCAGATCGGTGGAGTGTTGCAGTGATGGTTGTCCTTCTGGAAGTTTCTCCCATCTCCACACAGGATCTCTGGAGATCAGCCAGAGTGACCATCGGGTTCTTGGTCACCTCTCTTACCAAGGCCCTTCTCCCCCAATTGCTCAGTTTGGCCAGGGGCCAGCTCAAGGAAGAGTCCTGGTTGTTCCAAACTTCTTCCATTTAAGAATTATGGAGGCCATTGTGCTCTTGGGAACCTTCAATGCAGCAGAAATTTTTTTGTAGGCTTACCCAGATCTGTACCTCGACACAATCCTGTCTCTGAGCTCTGCAGGCAGTTCCTTCGACCTCATGGCTTGGTTTTTGCTCTGATATGCATTGTCAGCTATGAGACCTTATATAGACAGGTGTGTTCCTTTCCAAATCATGTCCAATCAATTGAATTTACCACATAGTCAGGTTCACTGTTTTTTCGTTCAAAATCATGGCAGATTAGCAAACCTATACATTTTTGGAAACGTTATTACATGGAAAATCTGAAAATCAATGTTTACATTTGCCAATTCCGACCAATTCGATTCGACCAATCGACCAATTCCATTCGACCAATTCGACCAATCGCTTAGATCGACCATTCGATCGATTCGATTCGATTCATCGAATTCGATTCGATCGACCATTCGACCAATTCGATTTGCCAATCAATTTGACCGACCTTTGCTTGTGGAACGGACTGTGAAAACGATGCGGACTATATTGTCGGATACCACACACAGGACAGTGATGACGAACTCTAAATGGCATATTCTGTAATCGTGTATGTTTGATGCCATTGACTGCCTGTGTATATTTTGTCATTGACTGCCTGTGTAGATGTGAAGTTATACTGACTGCATGTGTATATATGATTTTGCTGACTGCCTGTGTATGTTTGGTGATATGAATTATTGTGACACATTTTGATGTTATTAACTGCCTGTACAAAATGATAACATGTATTTGATTATGCAATTTATCGCGAATATAAAGACACTATTTTGCAATTCAAAACCTTTGATTCGTGTCTTACCATTCCCCATAGCACTAATTTGATACTTTCATTGGATTCCTTGTCCCTGAAAATATAGGTTTAGTATATTTTTAAAAGTTTTTAGGGTAATTAGAGGCAGAAATAGAACAAAATATGTATTTTACAGTGGCCATTTTGAAAATCCAAAATGGCCGCCATACAGGTATCTCTCCAAATGTAAACATTGATTTTTAGTTTCCTTATGCTATAACCTTTCCAAAAATGTATAGGTTTGCTAATCTACCATGATTTTGAACGAAATATAATTTATTGACATCGTGAACCTGACTAACAGGTGGACTCCAATCAAGGTGCAGAAACATCTCAAAGATGATGTAGAGAAATGGGAGGCACCTGAGCTAAATTTCAAGTGTCATAGCAAAGGGTATGAATACTTATGTCAATGTGATATTTCAGTTTTTTCTTTTTAATAAATTTGTAAAACTTTCTAAAATCCTGTTTTCTCTTTGTCATTATGGGGTATTGAGTGTAGATTGATGAGGGAAAAAATGAATTTAAACGATTTCAGCATAACAAAATGTGAAAAAAGTGAAGGGGTCTGAATACTTTCTGAATGCACATATATATATATATATATATATATATATATATATATATATATATATATATATATATATATATATATATATATATGTATATATATAGATATATATATGTATATATATAGATATAGATATAGATATAGATATAGATATATATAGATAGATATATATATATATAATTATATATATATAAATATATATATATAATTATATATATATAATTATATATATATATATATAATTATATATATATATATAATTATATAATATATACACACACACACATACATATACACACAACACTGGTCAAAAGTATTAAAACACCTCTTTTTCCAGTTTTTATTGAAATTTAAGCAATTCAAGTCCAGTGAATAACCTGAAATGGTACAAAGGTAAGCAGAAAACTGCTCGAGGTTAAAAAAAAAAAAAAAGGTTTAGGTTAGCAAAATCGGGAAAATAGAGCCAAGGTGTCAGTGAGTACAGTTTCCTACACCATCAAAAGGCACGAGGATACTGACAGGAAGAGGTCTGGCAGACCCAAAGCCACAACAGAATCAGAAGACAAGTTTCTGGGAGTCAACAGCTTGCGTGATAGGCGGCTCACAGGACAACAGCTTCAAGCACAGCTTAACACTGGTCGAAGTAAGCAAGTCTCAGTTTCAACTGAGGTCGAAGTAAGCAAGCCTCAGTTTCAACTGTGAAGAGAAGACTTCGAGCTGCAGGTTTGACAGGTTGAGTGGCAGTAAGAAAGCCATTGCTAAGGTGGCAAAATATGAAAAAGAGGCTTGCCTGGGCCATGAAGTGCCGTCAGTGGACTACTGAAGACTGGAAGAAGGTCTTATGGACCGATGAATCAAAATTTGAAATCTTTGGTTCATGGGCCGATGAATCAAAATTTGAAATCTTTGGTTCATCATGCAGGGTTTTCTAACGCCGTCGAGTAGGCGAAAGGATGGTTCCTCAGTGTGTGACTCCAACTGTCAAACATGGAGGAGGAAGCGTGATGGTCTGGGGCTCTTTTGCTGGATCCAGAGTCGGCGACTTGCACAGAGTGACTGGCACCCTGAACCAAAAGGGCTACCACAGCATTTTGCCGCGCCATGCAATACCCTCTGGTATACGCCTAGTTGGTCATTGGGGTACATCCTACAGCAAGATAACGACCCTAAACACACCTCCAGGCTATGTCAAAACTACCTTCGAGGAAAAGAACAAGACGGTAGGCTTCAAATCATGGAATGGCAGCACAGTCTCCAGACTTAACCCCCATCGAGCTGGTTTGGGATTAACTGGCCAGAAGGGTGAAAGCAAAGCAACCTACAAGTGCAACACATTTGTGGGAACTTCTGCAACAGTGTTGGGAAGAACTTCCCGAACAATATTTGATTTCCATTGCAGAAAGAATGCCGTGAGTGTGTTCGTCGGTTATGTTTGCAAAAGGTGGCTACTTTGCTGAGTCAAAAATTTAAATTAAATTTTGTTAAACAATATTATTCTATGATTTCTTTTTTTATCTCTGATTGTTTATTTGTTCTATGCTTAATTTCAGAGTACATTGAGACATTAAACTGTGTAAATTTTAATAAAAACTGGAAAAATTGAGGCGTTCTAAAACGTTTGACCGGTTGTGTGTGTGTGTGTGTGTGTGTGTGTGTGTGTGTGTGTGTGTGTGTGTGTGTGTGTGTGTGTGTGTGTGTGTGTGTGTGTGTGTGTGTGTGTGTGTGTGTGCGTGCGTATATATATATATATATATATTGTTGCGGATCTTGAGCCCGTTGACGTACTGAGGGGGGGTTAAGCCCTGCTCCCCCTTGAGCTTCGAGTCCACGAGGCCGCCCCCACGCTATACTCGTGGAGGACGGATTGCTGGGTAATTCCAGCCGCCGAACCCACAGCTAATGCGTGGAAGGGTTTCCGGTCACAGCCCGAATACCTTCAACACGGGCTGAACCTCACACGAGTCACACGGGTATGGTACGCCCGAGCGGTTTCTGCGTCGCGTGACTCGTGCCGTTGATCACTACGAACCCGATCGAGCGGTTTTAACTCGTGCAATGTGAGGCCAATGGTGAAGGGACGAAGATGGCCAAGTTGGAAACAAACCACATGATTTATTCACAAATGTACAGTGGTGATAGAAAAGGGACACAGAGGAGAACCTTAACAACCTTACTTACGTTCCCAGACAAGGGCCCTCAGACTCGTTCGGGAAAGGGGAGGAAGAGGGGGATGCGCACAAAGCGTGGCCGCTTGGCGCAGGTCGCCTGGACAGCTCGTTGGGCGTTTCCCCCCCGAGGATGTTCGCGGCAGGGACGTCGACCTCAGTTGTGCACGAACGAGAGTCCACGGAGCGTGTCCCAAAGCCAGCAAGGCAAAGCGCACGTGCAGGGAGTCAAGGCAGGGAGATCGTCGGGCCAGAGAGAGTTCGTATCCAGAGAGAGGTCGTCCTGCCAGAGCGTTCGAATCAAGAGATCGTCCTGCCAGAGAGAGCGTTCAGGGGTCCGGGCCGGGTTTTATAGTCTCGGAGTTCCACCAGAATGTTCCACGGGCCTCCACTGGCCGCCGGGGGTCACATGTCGTGATAGCCCCATATCAGTCACTCCCCTTAGTTCTCATTGGCCGCCTTTGTTGGCCACTCCCCTTTAGCTCTCATTGGCCGCCGTTATTGGCCACTCCCCTTTCGCTCCCGTTGGCTGTTTGCTGCTTACCAGCCACGCTCTCCAGCTCCTCCCTCGGGCCTGCTTGACTTGTCCTAGGCCCACCACATGGCATTCCAGGCTTCAATGAGGCATACCCTTACTTTACCTGCCTCAACGCATACTAACACTGGGAAGGAGACTATACTTCACATTTAATAAGAAATAACTGACTAAGCGAGGCTACATGTTGTGGTGCAACTAACTACAGGGGGGGGGAGGAGGGGGGGGGGGTTGCCTTTATTTACAAAACCACAACTGTGTGTGTGTGTGTGTGTGTGTGTGTGTGTGTGTGTGTGTGTGTGTGTGTGTGTGTGTGTGTGTGTGTGTGTGTGTGTGTGTGTGTGTGTGTGTGTGTGTGTGTGTGTGTGTGTGTGTGTGTGTGTGTGTATATGTGTGTGTATGTGTGTATATATATATATATATATATATATATATATATATATAATATATAATTCCCCCATCAAACTTCGTATTTGCAAAAAAGGACTGTTTTTAGTGTTGATGTTTCTCAATTAAATGACCATCATAAAACCAGCACTGTTCAAGCTTCATGTGTACCGAGTGAGAAGTTGTGTCTTTGTACATACAGTATATACAAAGTCTTGGCTTGTGGAAGAGCCATAACACAGAACAAAACAGAAATACACTGGAGAAAGCAGGGTAACTCCCCAACAACAGAGTGGAGGGGCACTTTGAGGAGGAATAAGAGCAAGTGTAGGGAAAGGAAAACATGCGGTGAACAAGCTGGATACCAGCTCAAACATAGCAAGAATAAGCTGAAAGAAGAGGAAGGGGAAACTGTAGAAGAAGCATGAATATAACAAAACAAAAAAAAAACATGAGTGGAGGTGAACAGGTGTTGACTAGCTTTAGAGGCCAACTTAGAAGTGTAGTTTGCCCAAGAAAAATCATAGCTGATAGTGAGGCACAAAATTTTGAGTGGTTGAACTTCAAGATGATTGTTTAGAATGAAATGGAAAACCAAATACTACATTGGAGTAATCAGAAGGAATCAGAATAAGCAAAGAGCAAAGACGGAGTAGGAACCTGGATAGGATTCGGGTTTCAGCTGCTACTCCACAACCCTCAAACCCATCCAGGCGTGGCCAAGTGAACCTTCCAGAAAAATCTCTGCAATAATTCACTTTTCCTTGGACAGATAGATGAAGAAAGAAAGAGAGAAAGAAAGAACAAATGTGTAAAAGTGGAAAGAAATATGAAAGAAACAAACTCCTCAGCCTAGCTCCTAAATAGATGGGGCACAAGGTAGATGGGAAGATTTTCCAGATGGTCCTTTCACAGAGTTGGTGTGAGATTTGTCAGGATTGAAAGACGTATTCTAAGTGCTTGACCAGCTTGTGATTTTTGTTAAAATCTGAAGAGGCTGCAGTCTACCTGTCTGAAGGATGAGGGAATTGAGGGATATTATAGCAGAGGCTGTCATCAGCAAAGAAAGGATTTTCCAGATATTAGGAATATGGTAGGGCTCAGAATACTGCCTTGGGGCAGTCCATGCTTGACAGGAAGTCGGGATGAGGGGTCTCGTTGAGAGCCACGCATTGGTTACGAGGGTTGGAGGAAGTCAGTAAGTCATGTGTGGACTTCCCGGCTTGGATACTACAGTATAGCGGTATAGAGTTTTTAGAGCTAGACAGGATGTCAGACTGCTTCGAATGCTCGAGATGTTTCAAGAGAGACTGTCCTGATGTCATGTCTCACATTGAGGGCCTCCATCCATTGTTGGGAGAGCAAAAGCAGCATGTCCAAGGTAGAGTGAACTGGTCTGAAATGAAATAGGTGATCTGGGATGAGGTTGTTGGAGAAAAGGAAGGATTTCATATCAACTGCAATGATGGATTTGATGACCATGCTGATGATTGGAAGTAAACTGAAAGGTTTGTCGTAAAAGTGATTGGCTTTTGCACCTTGTTTAAGCAATGCAGTGATGTTGGCTGATTTCCACACAGATAGAAGATTATTTAAGGCCAATGATAGTGAAAAGAACAGAAACATAATTAATGTACATGAGTGGCAGAGCAGGTTTTTGGGACATGTGATCTGATGCCATCCAGTTCAGTTGTAGAATCAGTCTTGGGTTGCCAGAAGCTTCTCAACCCTATCAGGTGCAAAAGAGAGTCCAGAAGCAGTTTCGTGTGCCTTGGTTCGGGTGGGTACAGAGAGCGAGGGGTTGGGTGGGGACACAAGATTTTCAAGCAAACTCAGAATTGTAGCATTTGGTCTTTTAACGAGCGGAGTCTGTTGTGGTGCAATTTCAAGTGAGGGAAGGGATGGAGGGGGGGGGGGGGGGGGGGGAGGGGGAAGCATACTCCAGAAGAAGACTTGGTAGAGTAGAGCACATACCACTGCCAGGCTGAATAGTTTACGTTTTGTATCTGACTGATAGGCTGGATCTGCATCCCAACCCTAACCAAAATCGAATCTGCTGGTTCTTGTCACCTCGCCAACGCATCCACCTAGTTTTGTCATAACCCGTCCATAATATTGCACTCTATATCGTTTTTGGCCCCATCTCTCATTGGTGAAGAATCACTTCAAATAATGTGGATCTTCACCAAAATTGATTCCATTCACCTTTGTCACACACCCAATCTGTCCAAGTTTTGTCCGAATCTGTCCATAAGTTAGCGTCGCCTTCCATTGTTGTTGTTTTTTTTTTTTTTTTTTTTAAATAATGTTGATACTTCCCATGTGTATCTAGAGTAAAACACGCCGTAACTTTGTTAACTTTTTTCATGTCAGTTGGCTGCTCGTGCCTCTGCTCTTGTAAGTTTTTGGAGATGTATGTTGAAGAATGGTTGGATACGCATGAACTTGCACATGAACATGGAACTTGCGTATCATCTTCATGAGTAATCTTCGAGGAATGTATTAGCAAAATTCTAACGATTTACAATTTCTGAAGATCAATTAAAATAATGAAACTACAACTGCTCAAATGAAGATCAGTGATTATGGAAAAAAACCATCAATATTGAGTTGTGTGATAGTTATTGTACTGGTTTACTGTATATCGTTTGATATTCACTTCATTTTTACGTTTGCTTTCAATTTTATGCTTTGGCCTAAAAATGGTTTTTTTGTTTGTTTTTTTGTTTTGTTTTTCCCCCACCTCTTCCGCCCCCCCCCCCTCTTCTTTTATGATTCCTGAATGATAATACATGTCTGTTCCACAAATCATTTAAATCTATTTTTCTCAGGTCAAGAATGACCCTGTGACAGGGAAGTCAAAGGGGTTTGGCTTCGTGCGATTTGCAGATTATGAATCTCAACTTAAGGCCTTGTCGATGCGGCACATGATTGGTGGACGCTGGTGTGATGTCAAGTTGCCCCAATCTAAGGTAAAAATGAACAGTCTCCCCATATCTATTTTAATGCTTTCCCAGTCAGACTCGAGGCATCTCGTTTCTGGGAGCAACGTTTGCTGCTTTGTCCTTATTTATATATACAGTATATATATTTTGCATTTGTCGGTAGAATATACATATTGATATGATATACAACTTATGAAGGCACTCAAAATCGTTTTGCCATTTTCAAAAAGCCAAAACTGAGCTTAAAAACTCGTGCTCTATTCCATTAAGTTTAAGTTGCGGGAATCCTTTGGGGATGGGGGTAGGGAGGGACTCTCCCAACCGCTGAGGGAAATGTGTGACACTGGCTGTGAACTGCATGGAATAGATCTAAAAAAAAAAAAATCGGCTTCTCGCTTTTGATTGGTGAACCAATTCTGTGACCCAATATGCAAATTCTTAAATTTCAGGTCAATTGGATGAAAAGTGATGATTTTAGGTGAGGTTGACTTCTTTTTTTTTTTGTATGCTGAATCGAGGCTCGTGAAAGAGCCAACATTTATTTCACAAACAAATCAACCAGACAAACAAAATATATAAAAAGAGGGAGCGGAAGACAAGGTGGGGAGAGAAGGGGAAGCACACAAACACAACATTTGAGAGCAGGGAGATGTGTGGGAGGGAGAGGGCTTTGGGGGAGGAGGCGTGGGGAAGGGGGGGGGGGGGGAGGGGTGGGAGAAGTATAAAACACAAGGACACCAATGACTTCCAGGACAGAAGTTGGTATTTCAAAAAAGTGGATTTGGGGTGAAATTAGCGGGGGTAGAAAAGATCAAGGTTTTGGATGGGGGAGAAGATAAGAGAAATGATAAGAGAAGATAAGACCTTTGACCTTTTGACAAAATTAATAATTTGCCTTCTCCGTATTATCATAATAATGCTTTGGTGAAAATTTGATGACAATAGCTCAAATGGTTAAATACACGCACACAGACACCTTCTGGGTTGTCGAGGAGGAGGCTAGGCTTGTGGACTGGCAGTTTCACAAAACCTTTTGGCATGTGAGAGTACTGTATTGTATTTTTGAAAGGACATTTTCGAACATTGTAAATTCTTTTTGAAGTCTCTTTGAGCCCGAATTATTGAACCGGAGTTGAAGTAGAGTTCCAGCATTCTTGCTCTTTCGATATATGCCCACTTCTCCATATTGGTAAATCTGACGATCCTTTATAATCTCCAAGATAAATAAATAAATAAATTAACATTGCTTAGTATTAAACTTAAATTTAAAATGTCAGTTATTTATTGGCCACCCTGTCCTTTTTGCAGATAGTCTTTTTTTTAAAATTTGCTTTGATCATCATTCATCAACCTCACCAGATTTGGTTAGGATTTCTTTTTTATCAATCCTTTGAGAACACCTACAATTTCCATATGAGCAGTTATAGAAAGCTTACAACCATTCACAAAGCACGTTGGCATGGAGTCGAAGCTGCAAGTCTCTCTTATAGTTGGCTGGTTGTCTTTATCCACCAAGTTGGCTAGCCACAGCATCGCAGTCATGCTTCCATCTCGGAGTCTCACGTACCTGCACGCCACGCTCTTTCCCAGATGTACCCTCAGGATCCTGAGCAGAACCGTGTCTTTGTGGGCCGCTGTCCAGAGGACTTCACCGCCGAAGACCTGCGGGAATACTTCTGCCAGTTTGGAGAGGTCACTGACGTGTACATTCCCAAGCCTTTCCGCTCCTTCGGCTTCATCACCTTTGCAAATGAGTCAGTAAGTGGGCTGCAGTACACACCTGGTATTGACAGACCTCCCTCACCTTCACCAGAGACCCCTTCCAGCCAAATCCGATTTTGAGTTTGAAGTTTTTGTTGAGGTTGTCCTTCCTCTTGTGAAATTGAGTGAGAGAGAAAAAAGCTTAATCAAATGCTCTTGCCAACAAAGCTGCTATTCCTTGGAAGGAGGCCTCAACATGGAAGGAGAGCACATTATGTACAATAACGCATTGCTGTTCTAACTTAACCCTTTCCTAAATGGTAGCACTGTCTATCTTATGATGGTAAAGATCTGCAAACAAGTTAATTTCCAGCTCTGTTCTCAAAATGTACAACGTTTCGCCTGCTGTTTGCCAAAGCACTCTATTTGCAAGTTTTGTGTACCGAGTCCAGCTGTACAACATGACTTGCCCTTTCTCCTACTTTACGTTTCTCCCAATGAAATGATTCTGTATTTATTTTTTTTGGCAACAGAAGCAGGAATTCCATGCAACCACCGATACAATGCTCACATTTCGCATGAAACTACAATAGCTCGTGGTGATGCTTATTCTTATATATTGAGACAATACGTGATGTCTCTTGGGGAAATGCAATTTTTGGAAGAATTGGGAGTACTTTAGTGAGTGAGCACTTCTGATTTGATTTTTTTTTTTTTCCCTTGTTTACCTCCACCACCTGAGGTGGATGGAGGTTATGCTTTCACCCCAGTCTGTATATTTGTCTGTCTTTGAACAGGATATCTCTAGAAGTTGTGGACAGATTTGGACGAAATTTGGTGGAGAGGTTGGGTAGGTGACAAGAACGAATTGATTACATTTTGGCGAAAATACGGATCTGGATCCAATATTTTTTTAAAAGTGATTCTTCACCATTGAGAGATAGGACTAAAATCGATATATAGCACTATGTTCCATCTCGGAGCCTCCATCCACCGATATCTCTTGGATGCAAATCGTTCACTTCGTTAAGCCCCTCTAGGTGAATCAGATCATAAAATGATCTACTCAATGCCCACATACCATCAGCGATTGAAGCATCAAAAGCCAGTGAAATGACTTGTCGCACTGAAATTTTGTGAGGATGTTTGTTTAGCGAAGAAATTGGTAAACATTTATGGCAATGGAAAACCTTGGTTTATCTATCTGGCATGTTAGTCAGGTTCACTATGTTAACAAATATAATTTCGTTCAAATTTTTTGGAGATTAGCAAAACTATACATTTTTGGAATATTCAGAGCATGAGGAATCCAAGTTGACCATCCTTGATCACTGTCTGTCCCCCTCCCCCCTCCCCCCTTCATGTCCTGACTATGCTCATCCCTGTCACGGCACAATTTACGGATCATTTTCTTCCTACCATGTTGTACACCTCCTCTTCCATATCATTCCTCACCTTATCCACAGCTCTCCTTGTTGCTTTCTTCTTTTTCCCATACATGTGCAGCAACCACGCATATGGTTCCTTCCCTCTATCCTCTTCCAAGGCCCCTTCTTTTCACCAATTTCCTCCATCCACCATACCTGGTTTCTATCCCTCGACGATTCACCCTTTCCTGACGTGCTTCCACACCACATTAGCAATTCCCCTAAACCCTTTTTCGTACTTCTTCCACTCCAAACCTTCCGCTTATTCACCAAGTTGTTCATAACTGGCCCTCATCCTTTCGTTGTACTCTGATGACGTTGCCCCTAAACTTCTACCACCTAATAATCTTCTGACCTCTGCTCTTAACCTCCCATCTTTTCTTCATCTGTACCACAAATATCGTGGACCAAAGTAACTAAAGGAGGCCATAAGATGAGGGTGGGGGAGGGGGGTGGGGCATCACGATCGCTGGTGGAAACAGTACGTTGTTGGAGCATACGCAAGGCCAATGTAGAGAGCCGTGTCAAACACAGGCTTCATCGGCCAACCCATCTGAAACAATGTAGAAGAGACCGTTTTTGGTGGTCATACATCTCGAGGATAAATCGTATCCCATGTTCTTTTTCTCATATAACTTTTCTGTTTTGAGTCATTGGAATATGAATGAATGAATGATGTTGATGAAAGTGTCTGATGAAAGAACTTCGCTTCAATGCATCTTTGTCTTGGCTAGCTAAGTGGTGAAGTCGTATTGCCCGAAGATTGCCCGAAGAATCAACGACACGATTGAGGCAGAGGTAGAACACTTACCTTTGACCTGTCTAGTTTGGGTTTGATTCCCGACCTGGTGTTGGCTTAGCGGTTAGGGTGTTGGCTTGGGATCCTAGGATCCTGGGTTCGAATCCCGGTCGATCGCTGAATTAACGCCAGGGAGGTTGACTCAGCCTGTCATCCTTCCGAGGTCGGCAAATTGAGTATCAGCTTGCTGGGATGAATGATCACAGTGTGTACCCCGATTTAGAATAGGTACACCGTATCCCTGCGCATCGTCAGAGCGTGACCAAGGGTTGGCGTCAGGAAGGGCATCCGGCCATAAAAACATTGCCTCAAACAGGGAACCATGATTGTCATGGGGCCCGCAAGGCTAACCCCCGCTCTAGCGGGGAAAATGGCCTTAAAACGATCATTCATTTTTCATTCATTCCATTCATTCATTCCCGACCCAACCCTAAACTGTTGGGCCGGTCCTTCGTATGCATGGTCAGGAATCTAATGTTTTGTCATCAAAGGATGGGCGTTAGGCCAGCTGTTGTCTTCGAGCATCATTTGGTGGATGTCTTTGGCAAAGAGCAGGCGAGTTATCTCCAGCATCCCAAACGAGTTTCCAATTCCTGCTTCCTTCAGTCGAATGTCAGGCCTGTTTAGCCAGTTCATGAAAGACTCAGGTCATACTCTCCTAGCCGACCCCATTATAATGTGGAAATAATTGGGGCCTTGGAAAATAGCAGTAGTGCCTGAAGTACACGCAGCTTCCGCTGGGTGGCGCACAGCGATTGCGGTATCGCTAACTATTGGTGGCATATCATGTGTGCTTGCATATCCTCAAGTTGGGCAGAATTTGAATTTGCATATCAAAACTAACACTTGCATTGATTATATGCTGCAAATGTGGTCGTGTTAAATAGAATGGATGACTTTGTAGACTTTTGTTTGATCATCTTAATTATTATTATTAGTATTATTTGACATTTTTATCATTCCATTCAATATTGGAAATGTTTTGTTAGCATGATGGTTCGATGACATGGTGAGAATATATATTTATTTATTTGGTGTTTGAGCCATACATATCAGGAGGTTACGGGTTCATATCTGCCTTAAGGCAGTAACTTCAAGGAATTGGAATTCTTATCTTTTCTCAAGTCACTCTCAGACCATCCTCAGGATGGTGCAAAGCTTTGGGCTCTCTTGTCTGGATTTGATTCCCAACCCGACTACAAACTGTCTGACCGATGCTTTACGGGCAGAGTGTTGCATCACAAAGCTTGCCATCCTTCGGATGGACGTTGAGGCGAGTGTCCCATCTGCAGCGTTGTTTGTGGACGCTAAAGATGCCAAGGTGGTTTTTATTATCGCTAGCACTTTTGCCAAATCCCAAATTCCTGCCATTTTCGCAGTCAAACTTAATTTAGGGAAAACCTTTGCTTTGTGGAAACGCACGATTCGAACCCAGGCTAGACCGCTTCGAGGTGAGTGTGCATTCCTCTAGGTCTAGAGTCTAGGCCATCCTGTCAGCCTATTGAAAGGGATTCCATTAACGGTGAAATTTTAATATGGCTATAAAAGGCAAACACAACAGCAAAGCCACCACTGCTTTTATAACGGGGTGATGAACTGCGCTGGAGCAGAGCCATCTGTTGAAGGTTTACACTGATTCATCGTCATTCAATTCTATCAACATGCCATGTCAAAACGTATGGCCTCCAGAAGCACAGGCAGAATTCGGTGATTGCTCCCAGGAGTGAAATACTGCTTACTACCATACACTTATCATAAAACCCCTTTAGGTTTGTGAAATGCCATTAAATCTACGGCCGGTGAAGGAAATGGATCGTCTGTAGCATTAATGGCATTCGCCACATCTAAAGGGGTCACGACAATCGTGTAGAAATGGAACTCCGTTTGTTGTACTTCTGCAGTTACCTAGTCGCAGCTGAACTTTTCACATGCCCTCATAACGCTTTGAATACCCATTTTGAATTGTTGAAAGTGTCAATATGGCGAAAGAGTAAATAAAAAGTCTTGGGGTCGTTGAAAATGAGTACCAGCTTACTGGAAACAAGGGCACTGCATCAGCAGCACAGCCGCACTACCATCAATTTATGCAACCAGCAGCAACCGGATGATCAAATGAAACTTTGTGTATGCAATCAACTTTGGGGGACGCATGACATATTGAACGATTTTCTTGATTTGACACCCGGTTTGTGCCCCGTGGAGGGGTCACAATTTAAAACCTACAGGTCACAATTTTAAACCGATCTTCACGAAACTTCACCAGATGGTAAAGGTGATCATAAGGAAGAAGAGTACCGAGTTTGAGGTCAAAGGTCATCTTGAGGTCACATTTCTAAAATTGTCATTTTTCATCCGATTGACTTGAAAATTGAACAGCATTTGCATATTTAGTCACTAAATTGGGAAACCAACTTTTTGAGGTCAAAACGTCAACTCAAGGTCAAACTTCTAATATTAATTTTCATCTGAAAAATCATCAATTTTAATCTTAAAATGGACAATTTGTATCCATCGCAACTTTTCTTTTGGGGAAGGCATGGATTTTGCAAGTATCATGCTTTGCACAACATCTTGTTTTAATTTTGTGTGCTTTTTACCTTTCTTTAACAGGTTGCACAGTCACTTTGTGGCCAGGACGTCATCATCAAAGGCTCGAGTGTACACTTGGCCACAGCGGAGCCTAAGAATGCGGCCATGCGTCGACAGTCGAGACTAGCGACCACGCAGAACACGCTCGCAGGCCTGGGCGCTGCGCTCGGCATAGGGATGAATGCGGCCGCCACACCCACATCAGCTGGTGGATTCAATTTTACACCGGCTATGGTGGCAGCCATGACGCAGGCACTGCAGACAGGAAACTGGGGCAATGTTGGGATGGGTGGAGGGCAGAGGCAAGGCCCAGAAGCATCACCACCCAATGCTTATGGACGCCCGCCTGGAAATTGGAGGTAGACCGTGACACCGATTTGGCATAGAGCGTTACCTCCTGAGCATCTTTGTCTCGGTGTGAGTTTGGTTGCCGAATGGGAATGTTGATTCACCGCCCTTTTGTTATATATATCAATTTTCCCCCCTTTGCATAGATGTGGAGAAAATGGTCCGAACAGTTAGTCGTTATAAAGTTTTTGGTTGGCTTTAAGGAGTTGATCCGAAGTTTAACGGGTTCAGTTTGAAGGGAGAAATTTGGGAATGGAAAAACTATCAAAAGGTGCAAAGGGTTTGCTTGTATGTAGAGCAAATCGCATTTTGTAAAGTTTTATTTTTTATCAAGTGATCTTTGCCGACTGTATCTCATTGGCTTTTTGTCGAGCCAACAGGCCCCACTTGTTTGATTTTGCTTTTAGTGCAATTAATACACGATAACTGTTTATTCGTCCTTGTAAACATTTGAAAATGCTTTGCGCTTGCCTCTTTGCACCAGCCGAATAATATTTTTATTTTTTTTGCTTTGGAACAAAGCTTGATTCCCAAAATATCTTTAAGCTAAACCCCATGTTTTTTGCTCCCATTCCCTATTGTCAGAGTGTTGTGTTGTATGCATAAATTGTCATTGACAGTTTTATTTTGTAACCTTATGGGAATGGTTAATTCGGTGGAATTCTGGGTCTGCTAGAGTGTACCTACGAATGTGTTGGGCCACACCTGTGTTGTGTGCGGCACGCTGCAGAGGTCGCTCAAGAACGAATGCCTGGAGGTACAAACAACGTCTCATTCCATCTCTTGTCCGCACGTCGACCGGACCAACAGGCTGCAGCACGGGCAACTCTCTCTCTCCCCCCCTGCCCTCTTGGCGATGGAGATCAACAACGGGTAAAGATTCTGGTGCGGTCGGTACTACAAGTGTGCCAGCAATGCGTTGTGCGCATGGGGTTTATAAGTTTGGGCAAAGGGGTAGATGGTTTGTGGCTGGGAGTGGTTGGGAGTGGAGTCGCCCGCAAGGCTTGGAAAACCATCTGTTCCGAGAAGCGTCAGTTGTCAAGTGTGGGACTCGGAGCATGATGGTCTTCTCTCCGAGTGCTTCTAATGGTGTGGCCTGACCTGCTTGAAATGTTGGATCAGCGACGTTTTGTTGCCTGCTAGTCATCAGACGTATGATCTGCTTTTCTCTTGAGGAGCGCTCTGTGGAACGTTACCGTGAGGAGTTCTTTGTGGAACGTTATCTTGAGGAACGCTCTTTGAGACAGCTGGATTGTTTGTGTCGGGGGTGGGGGGTGCTGGGTGCTGGCGTGTGTCTGACAATTTGGTTAACATTTGCCTCTCCCCGCCTCCTTTGCTCCCTCCCTTTGTTTGTGCCAACCATACCGCTTACTTAGTTTAATATCTGTCTTAGAGTTCAACTATGCTCCCTTATTGATGGGCATACAGTCTCAACATGCAGTGATCATTGATGTTGTGCACATTTAAAGCTACAGCAGACAATATAGTGCTTTGCTTTTTTTTTTTATCCCATTCTTTCCCTCTTTAAACGTCATTGATTGCAGATCTAAAAAAAAAAAAAACAATTGATGTAGGGCTTGTCCTTTTTGGCGTGCAGGTCACCACGGTCACGTCGGTAAGTTTTTGGCGCGAGCTACGGGAAGCGACGCGGTTTGTGTGCTGGGCCTGAACTGTCCTTGCTACAATGGGTGTCTCCAGCCATGGGAGTTTGTTGCATGGCTCTTCAATAGCTGTTTTAATTGCTACCCCGATCTCCTATTCCCCTTTCATTTATGTAGGCTTTTGATTTTTGTACATGTTGCTAATTCCCCCAATAAATATCTCCACCGCAGATTAGTATTTTCCAACTCGTGACCTTTAATGCCATAACTTTCCTTTTTGAATGTTTCAATATATCTCTGTTTTAGCTTCAACATAATGCCAAAGTCTATGCTCGAGTGAAATCACAAAACTCCACCATTGTAGTTTGTATGCCTCCGTTGACGAAGTCTATGGAGGCATTATGTTTTCAGGTTGTCCGTCCGTCCGTCCATGATAGTTTTTTGTTCCCGCAATAACTTGAACGGCTGAAAGGATCTTAGTCAAACCTGGTACTAGTATGTATAATGAGGTATAGATTAACTGATTAGATTTTGGGGTCATTAGGTCAAAGCTCAGAGGTCGTTTGGTAAAAATCCTGTCACCGCGATAACTTGTCAACCAGAGATGGGATTCTGACCAAATTTGGTACAGTTATGTAGAATGATGTAAAGATGAACCAATTACATTTTGGGGTCAAAGTCTAATACGTCTATAACTAAAGAATGGCTAAAGGTATCCAATTCAAACTTGGTACAGATATGTATAATGATGTAAAGATTAACTGATTAGATTTTGGGGTCATTAGGTCAAAGCTCAGAGGTCGTTTGGTAAAAATCCTGTCACCGCGATAACTTGTCAACCAGAGATGGGATTCTGACCAAATTTGGTACAGTTATGTAGCATGATGTAAAGGTGAACCAATTACATTTTGGGGTCAAAGTCTAATATGTCTATAACTATAGAACGGCTAAAGGTATCTAATTCAAACTTGGTACAGATATGTATAATGATGTAAAGATTAACTGATTAGATTTTGGGGTTCCGGTGTCAAAGGTCAGGGGTCATATCTGGTAAAAATGTGATAACGTGAGAACAGCTCAATGGATTAAAATCAAACTTGGTACAAGTATTATAATGACGTAATAATGTGGGCGGAGGCATATCGATCGACGTCGTGACGTCGAAGAGTGCTGTTCCAGTTATTTTTCGCTCCTGAAATTTTCAAGCAGGTGGAAAGGGTGGTTCGAGAATCCTTAGCGTTTGCCACCATCATTTTCTCTCGGCATTGCTTTGTTATATTTCTCTGCAAATTTGAGGTAAATGATTCCTACAACTGCCTCATTTGTTCATGGATTTAATTGACAGCTGGAAAAATCATGGCTTTTCAATTGAGTTTATGTAACGAGCAGTAATGCGTCATTAATACGCCTACTCCTCATCTCCAAGTGTTATAGCCTGGGTTCGAATCCCGACACAGCTATAATTTGTTATCCTGTTATTTGGGTGTGCCGTCCCTTGAATCGACCTTGAACTGGGCGTCCCGTCTGCAGACGTTCGTTGGTGGCCGTTAAAGATCCCACGGTGTCTATCATGAAGATGAGGCGAGCTATCGCCGGCAACATGAATAAATTACAAATTCCTGCCTTGACTGGCAGGGGACACCCTCAAAAATGTAAAGTTTGAAGTAAAGCAAATAGAGCAACAGATAATGTAAGCATCACATAGTCTGGTCTGGCTTTCTCCGTTAGAATTTGCATTCAATTGTGAGTTACCACCGTTGGCAGGAAAGAATAAGAAGAGCACACTTCCAAAACGTCGCTTTGCCTTTACTTTGGGAAGATTCATTTTCCTGCAGATGGAGATGGATTCTCGTCCTTGTGAAGATGTTTTTTGTCCCCCGTCGCACCGCGGAGCGAAAGGGGGACTATGGTTTGTGCGTGCATGTGCGCGTGCGTAAGCGAAGGACCGAATTCTAATTTGGTGTGTGGGTGCAACCCATGTCAAAATCCAAGATGGCCGCCGCCATGTATGTGAACCTTGTGAGTGGAATATCCTGAAAAATAAGCGAAGTACCAACTTCTAATCTGGTGTGTGGGTGTATCTAGGCATAAGGGAGAACGCTATTGAAAATTGGGTCGCCACGTCAAAATCCAAGATGGCCGCCTTGCGTCTTCCACTTTGTCAACTCACATCACTTCACCGACGGGGGACCTAGGCATAACACTTGTTTTGTTTCATTGTCTACACAAGAATCATGCACTGATGGAGCTTAGGTCGGGCAAACGGTGTGCGCGGTCTTCCCTGTTAGTATCCCTAACTTAAGGTTCATCTGTGAAAAAATTTAAAAGAAGCTAATTTCAACTGATTTGGGTAGGTATGGGTATGGACAACTACCAAAAAAAAGTAAGGAGGGATAGGGGTTGGGGAAACCTTTTTATTAGAGGTCAAAGGTCATTGACCTCTGCCTAAATCATATAAAATTGTATTTCAGCAACAAAATATGGTATATAGATGATCTTGGTGTCAAAATGCACAGGATTACGAAAGAAGATGACATAGAATAATGACTGACCCATGGAACCAATTACTGACCTCCGAAAATGAGGTCAAAGGTCAAAAATAGACGTCTTATCACCAAAATATCATATCAAATATCATATTGGTAACAGTAACAGAATTATACCAAGATACAAACTAAATATGAAATGGATTCTTCACCACCAAAATACGAGGTTAATGGTCAAAATAAGCAGGGGGGGGAGGGGGGGGGTAAAGTTCATTAGTGTCAAATAGTTTGTGTCTGTAAAGTATATGTGAATTTATAATCAACAATTTGCAGAATACTACTCACAACGTAGAACTTACAGTATCTATCGGCAACAACAAATTAATAATACTCGGTCTGTTTCCTCTTCATCGCTACCAATTTCTTCTTCTGCATCTATGCTATCTGTTCCATTGTCGCAATGCCCACAGCACACTCCACATGCAGATACACACGACATGCGAGCTTTCATGCAGCTGCATCTCATTGTTTGACATTGCCTCTCCCCTTCCTTGCAGTTGCAACAAATTACTTTCAGAAGGTTGTCTGGCGCGATACCAACAGATAGCATTTTTGGTCTGAGTTTTCTGTTGGAATCTAACTCCCATCCTCTTCCTTTGGGATCAAGAATAGAGGTGTCAAGATGCTTCCATACCACAATTTGAAGATGGACACGAAGGGAATGTTGAGCTGTTGCATCTTCCGTTGGTGGTAGGCGGTCAGGATCGATTTTGCCCTTGGCTGCTTGCTTCTTGAACTTCATGTAGCGAGACTTTTCTAGGGGAGTATCCCCACAGCCATATGTGATCTGCATGGCTTTTAATCCAGCTGTTCGAATTATGGAGTCGGTTGAAGTGGGACTTGTGAATGCAGTAATGACACTGGCAGGAAATCTGCATTTGTAGAGAGCACATTTGGTATGTCCATGAATGCATGAAACAGTGTCGTTTCCAGACCAGCCATACTTGAAGAGGAACTCCTCTTTGTCTCCGATGTGTATGCTAGAGATGTCGTAAAGACCACCAAAATCTGCTTGTAAATAGAAATTAGTACAGTGGATAGGCCTATGATAGCAGAGCAATATCAAAATATCAGTGTCCTGGGCGACAACAACAACTGGGGATTTAACACTTGCGACCAAGTCCATTGCAGACCTAACAATCAGCGTGTCACCATCATCTTTTGCTTGGCGTACAGTGATATTGTGGCTTGCCATCTCTGCAGATATCATCATGATTAAGGCTCCTTTGTTCTTCTCATTTGCCAGGAAAACCTCTCTGTCACATGATATAGTCAATTGCGGTGTGACCCTCATGTCCGGAGAAACCTTCTTCCCAGCCATCCGCCGCATATGTTCATGGTCTTTCGTTGATGATTCCTCCCCGTAGCCATCAAACACTACAGTAGCATCCTTGAATTTGTTGTCAACATATCTGACATATGTATCAACTATAGTCTTGATGGTTGCACCGCTGGACCACTTTACCTGATGAAGTAGCCACCCTCCATCAACAACATGCATCTTGCTGTTTATGTCCACGTCAAGTATTGTAGCTGTTTCCTTGAGCATCTTGCCAAATTCATGCTTTTTGGGTTTTCTCATCATGCGATCCATTGTGAAGAGAGATGTTGGGACCGGGGTCAGCTCAAATTTGAACATGTGTTCGATCCCTTCATCTCTCTCTGCCATGAAAATCAGTCTATTGAAAAGAAGGGTCTTTTCGATGTAGATCCTCTTGTCGCCTACCTTTACTTTCTTCTGAAGTTCAGCCAGATTTTTGCATTTCTTTGCTGTCTTCATGCTCTTAACCGGTGACTCATTATCAAGATCCTTTTGCATTTCATGACCTATCCTCACTGCATCATCACAGTTGACAATTGACTTGTTGGTAGTTATTACTCCACTAGACAGCGAAGTAATGGTGTTGGGGTCTTTTACCTGAAATGAAAAATGAAATATTATTTTACATAGCTAAGATGATAAGTAAATGTTCCACAAATAGTAACTGAAATGTGGAATGATTTCTGTGCTACTATCAGTAAATGAAACATCTATACTAACCTCTATGAAGGGGTTATGAGTTGAAAACCATGCAGAAATCAACTTGACGTGCTGGCTGTCTTTCTCTAGACGCTTTGCCCCAAGGTCTGTGTGGGTCCTCTTACTCCGCTTTCCACCAATCATTTCTTCCATCAGGTCCCCCAGAAGCTTGAGATGTGAAAACGTACCAGCCCATACTTTCACAGAGCTCTCGTTGCGCATTCTTCCTCTTGTTAAGCCTCCATTTGACTTGGCTTTCCGCATGAGTGTCTCTTCGATTGTCTGGTCAGAAAATTGTCCAGAAAATTGCTCATCGCTGTAGCGTGTTGTGTGATTCCCCTTGTAGCATTTATTATGATAGACAGCCTCTTCCGCTACAAGATCTGCCATTCCTTCCAAGCGTCCTTTCACAGCCATTCCAAGACTATCTTTTCTTTCACTTGCGATTCTCAGAAGTGATTTCTTTAGCGTCATAGTTGATGCTCGATGTATGGTCTGCTGTCTATCAGGATGTCTTTCATCAAAATGGATGTCCTCATTGCATATGAAACATCTTTCACTGTACGGAAATCGAGTAGAACCCTGGCCTGAAAACATTACATGAAAACATGGACAAAGTTAGTTGCCATCCCATGTAAATCACCATACTAACTTCAAACATTCAAAATTCAAACAAAATAACATAAAACAGGTATGGGCTTGGAATCTTAATGAAATTTACATGAATCAAGTAAAGAATTACTTTATCTTACCATCAACTTTGTCATCATTTACTGCTTGAGACACCTTTTGTCGCTTTGGTCTTGGCGCATGCTCTTGCTCCTCAACATCTGGCTCCTTTTGCATGAAAAGGGTTCGGCATCTACGATGGACTGTCATAGGAGTGTTGCTACTCCATTTTTGTTCCAATCGCTCCAATAATGAAGAGTTGTTGATAAGTCTACACTGCTCTATTAGATTCTCATATCCCTTTCTGTACAACCTCTAGCTTTCCTGCTTCTGAAAAGTCCTCACTAATATTTCACATATATCCATCCTGGTAATTTTGTTATTTTACAGTATTGTTCCAAAAGCCTCAGGGAACTTTTGGGACATCTCACTGCACTGGGGTAGTCAAGGTACATGTAGGCTAGCTAGGTTTTCTCAGTAATCACTCCTGAAACAAAGACAAAACAAAGACTTCATTCATGCAATATATAGTGTTTTAGTCTAGGGTCAATGACATTTGATCCCAAGAAAGGTAATTTCCCCCTCCCCCTCTGCTCTTGGAATAAATAATAACCCCCATATCCACCACGTAAGTTGAAATTAACCTCTTCGGTTTTTTTTGCTCATTTTTATATAATATGGTAATTTTCCTGTTATAAATATGACATTTTAGTGATAAAACAGCTTTTTGACCTTTGACCTCATTTTCAGAGGTCAGGATTTGGTCCCAAGGGTCAATAATTATCTTATGTCATCTTCTTTCGTAATCCTGTGCATTTTGACACCAAGATCATCTATATACCATATTTTGTTGCTGAAATACAATTTTATATGATTTAGGCAGAGGTCAATGACCTTTGACCTCTAATAAAAAGGTTTCCCCAACCCCTATCCCTCCTTACTTTTTTTTGGAAGTTGTCCATACCCATACCCACCAAAATCAGTTGAAACTAGCTTCTTTTAAATTTTTTCACAGATTGGCTAATATATGGCTAATTTAGGGTTACTATGTCGTGCCAAGTTGGAGACTCATTGGGCAGAAACCCCAACGGCACTTTGCAGCAGGTTCCTACTTGAGATCTCTTTTTACTTGCAGACCCTTCTCCACCAGCTGGCTGTGTCTCGTCTGGCGTGCAAAGCGTTTCTCTGGGCCTCCACTGTGGCGTCTGTCTGTGCAAGTGCTGCCTCCTTTTATAGCCAGGACTCTCCCCTGCGGAGAAGTCTCTCCCTACATGTGGAAGCGCCATTCCTGCAAAACATGCGGGAGGGATCTCATTAGCTCACCTGGACGCACCATGGTGAAGTGGCGTATGGTGTGAAACGACAACTGGGATTATTTGAGAGTTAAACGCACAGAAAATGGAGAAAGAGACAGACATTAGGGTGAGGACATCATGGTGTGGTGCCCAGAGGTCTGATCGTTGCCGTTGCTAATTGGGGTTACAAACACTTGCGGTAACATTCATGGGCACCAGGCGCCTGCCCTGCCTTGACCACATAGTGTCAACTTTCATGGGCACCAGGCTCCTGCCCCTGCCTTGACCACATGGTGTCAACTTTTGACTTGACCAGTAAGGTTATTGTGCCCATAGTAGTAGTAATCATTGTCTGATGGAGGCATTATGTTTTCGGGTTGTCTGTCCGTCGTCTCATGGTTTTTCGTTACCACGATAACTTGAGAAGGTATTTAAATCAAAATTTTATCAAGTGTGTACTAATGATGAAAGACGAAATGATTCGCTTTTTGGGGTCAAAAGGTCATGTTAGCTGAAAATTCCTGTTTCTGCGATAACTTGTGAACCAGCGATGGCAGTTTGACCAAACTTAGTACAAGTATGTATATTGATGTGAAGCGACGGAGGGGTGACCTGATGTCCAGGTTGGGTTTTTTGAGCACGCAAACGTTCACCACCTATTGTGAGCACCCGATCCTCTGGCAAGAGAGAGAGCTTTCTTCACCAAATGTTCACGTGGCATAATCATGCCAATGGGACATGATTTCAAATCATTCGTTTCTTTGCAAATGGATTCCTTGGTGCTTTTGGCTCATGTAGTGAGCTGGCAGATAGACCAATTTACGTTTCCTGAACCAAGCTGTGGCTGTCGGTCTGGGTGTTTCAAATGTTGGCCTTCTTTGAAATAATTAATTCGTGAATTATTGATTGAAGCAATTGCTGGGTCGTTCACAAATGATTAGCTGAAAGGCAAATGAAACGAGACCATTTGGTGGCCAGAATCAGGTTTGCCAGATCTCTGCCATGTAGCAGTTATCTTTAATTTGAATTTTATTTTCAGAAGTTGATTGCAATTGAATGTTGTGTTTTGAACATGAATCGGAAAACGAACCGGCAGTTTAGCAGTACTTTGGCTCTGAATTTGACCCGGTCGCACATGCGCAGAGAGGAGTGAGATCATTTTTTTTTGCTCTGCCTGTCTTGCCGTCAAACAACATTGAAAGTCATTCCAAACAGGAAACTCACTTTTTTAAGGACGTCATAAAGGACACAAACAAACGGCTACAATGAACTAATGTAACGCGTTAAATTAGGTGGTGTAAAAGATGCATCAATGGCGGTAAGCTTCTGAATTTTTTTTTTAATATACGACCTGAATTAGAGCAGTCTCCCTTGACATATCACGTGCCTTCGATACGGTCTGGCACCCCGCTCTGCTCACCAAACTCTCCTCTTTTGGTATCCATGGAAATCTCCACGCATGGCTGGCGGACTTCCTCTCTAGTCGTAGTCAATGTGTGGCCCTGAATGGGTTTCTCTCATCTCCTCTTCCTGTTCAGGCTGGAGTTCCCCAAGGCAGTGTTCTGGGCCCTGTGCTTTTTCTGATCTTCATCAATGATCTCTCTGACTCTCTTGAAAATCCTCTCTATCTCTTTGCTGACGACTCTACTCTCTGTCGCTCCATTCGTCATCCCTCAGATCAGCAGTCTGCAGCCTCCTCACTCTCTGCAGACCTTGACAAAATCACAGACTGGGCAAACAAGTGGAACATGTCTTTCAATCCTGACAAATCTCACACTCTTACGATGTCTCTCCGAAAAGACCGACTGGACAACCCTCCCATCCACTTTCTGAATAATCCTCTCCAAGAAGTTCTGTCACTCAAGCTTTTGGGTCTCACTATCTGCCATGATCTTTCCTGGAAAAACCACATTTCAAATCTGGCCTCCAAAGCCAGTCGCCGATTGGGCATCCTCCGTCGTGCGAAGTCCTTCCTTGGCACACCTGAGCTCCTCGCCACATACAAGGCTTTCATCCGCAGCTCAATGGAATACTGCTCTCCCTTCTGGGCTGGTGCTCCTGCCTCACACCTAGCTCGCCTTCACGCTGTTGAAACCAAAGCATTCAGAATCATTGGAATCTCCCGCGATGAAGCTAACTCCAAGGGCCTCTCACTCACTCACCGCAGGCAGGTTGGTGGTCTTTCCGTCTTCTACCAACTCCTCTCTGGCCTTGCCCCCCCAGCTCTCTCTGGGCTCTGTCCCGCAAATATTCCTACAGGTCGCACAACATCTGCCTGCAACCCTCTTTTGGTTAAACTGCCAAAATCAAGACTCTCCTCACCTTCACTCCTTCATACCTCTTTTCTCCCGCCTCTGGAACAAACTCCCTCACTCTCTTCAATCCCACTCCACCCTCCAAGTCTTTAAAACAGCTGTTCACCACCATCTCTTATCTTCCCCCATCCAAAACCTTGATCTTTTCTACCCCCGCTAATTTCACCCCAATTCCACTTTTTGAAATACCAACTTTTGTCCTGGAAGTCCTTGGTATCCTTGTGCTTTATACTTCTCCCTCCCCCCCCCCCCCCCCCTTCCCACGCCTCCTCCCCCCGGGCCCTCTCCCTTCCACACATCTCCCTGCTCTCGGATGTTGTGTGTGTGTGTGCTTCCCCATTTCTCCCCATCTTGTCTTCCGCTCCCTCTTTTTGTGTATTTTGTTTGTCTGGTCGATTTGTTTGTGAAGTTAATGTTAGCTCTTTCACGAGCCTCGATTCAGTATACAAAAAAAAAATAATAATAATAATTTCAAAACCTTTATTTCATTCGAATTGTATGCATGAACACTGTAGAACCCAAATCACCTTTTTGGCACTTTCAAAATCCTTTCATTAATTTTAACCCTTGCCAGAGGAGAGGTAGATTATGATTAACTTAGAGCCAGGTAGAGTGTATAGATTAGTGCTCCGACTGCAGTGAGGAAGAAGAAGAAACCTCGATGTATAATAAGTAGGAAATTTGTGTAGACCGTATGTCGTGGAAGAGCTTGTATCTTCGTCCCCATGAGAGGGGTGCGGTTTGTTAATTGGCAAGGGATTATGGGTAAATTAATCCCCTGTATGTAATTGCCTCTGTAACTTTTCCTGTGTTCCCGATGACACCGCCCAACACACCATAGTCAAGCCCAGCAATCGACACCATAATTAATGACTAATTAAAAACCAACTGGAAACCAGGCATCAAGCACTACCGTGAACAACATCGATTTGGTGAGCACAAAGGGTTCGTGAGGCCATGCCTCGAAGAGCGTGAATGGGCAGGGATTTGATTGGCACAGACTGGTAAGATGAGGCTCGCTGATAGGAACGGAGACGTCGCCGTGGGATGACGTCACAGCCTCAAGTACAGAATGGTTAGGACGGCGGACATTTTCTCTCTTGGGTCCTGACGTTGAGGAACGGGTCACAGAAATGCTCTTTCTCAGCATCGACGTCCTCTTGGTTCTTCTGATTCTGGATCCCATAGCGAATGGTCGCATGTTGGCTCTTGAAGCGTCGACGTCCTCTTGGTTCCTGCTCTTGGTGATAGATTTTATAGCGTGCAGTCCTTGCTCGGGCCTGGTGTTTGGGGAAGGCGGACGCATCCGCGCATTTCATTATCTTCTCTTGGGTCCAGACTTTGTTGGTGAACGGTTGCTGAAAAGCTCTCTCTTGGCATCGACATTTTATCTCTCTCAGCATCGACGTCCTTTCGGTTCTACTCGTTTTGGGATCTGGTGGTGAATGGTCGCGATTGCTCTTGCGCAAGGAAGCTTCATCGCAAACCGTCGTGTTCCGACATCTTGCTAGTGGTCATGAGGAGGAAGAGCTGCGGACCGCGAACTGCGGTTTCCTGCACCCAGACGACGAAGACGAGCACGGCTGGGCAAATGCGGGTGTGTGAGGCCTAGTTCGCTCCAACGAACACATTTTCCCGCCAAGGCCCCAGGTGATTTTTGACGATTCCTGACGAGATACACCAGCCGATTGGAGAAAAGTGCCACAAATCACACATTTATTTTCCAGTTATTTTATCCTGTGTCTGTATTCGGGTCCTTGTGGGGGCGCTCCAATTAGGAATATCGTTTTATCGTGCTTTCCCTGTTACCAGCATTTCTTTAATTAAACCTGTTAATTTTTGTACATTTTAATTCCGTCTCGGTTAGAGTTAATCATCACAGGTGTGAAGACTGCCGGTGGACCCGTGAAGGTAAGCTCTTCGGCTCAGCCCCCCCCCCCCCCCACACGTATTCTCCGCTATATTTTGATTGAACACCCAGGAGTTAAATCTCGATCGGCAATCCGTTTCCTTGGAGGATTTTAATCCTTAGGAACGCGACAGTATAGACAAGTCTGTGGGAAACCTGACCAGACTCGGTGGTGTAATGATGTTCTCGTATCGGGATCCATATTCGGTTCTTCACCAAAATCTGATTATTTAGTCCTTGTCATATACCCAACCTCTCCACCAAATTTCGTCCAAATCCATCCACAACCTTTTGAAATATAGTTTCTGGCCCTCTCTCTCAATGGTGAAGAATCACTTAAAAAATTCTCGGATCCAGATCTGAATCTTCACCAAAGTCTTAATCATCTCGTCCTTGTCCCACACCCAACCAATCCACCCAATTTCATCCGAATCCGTCCGCAACTTCTTGAGATATCCTGTTCACGAACAGATGCACCAGAGGGTACAAACCAAACATTCGGTGGCAGAGGCAAAGATGAATGTTTTTCAGTCCTGCATGCTATTAGCATAATGATGGCTTCACCACCCACAGTGGAATTCATATGGGAGAAAACCTCAACCAAAGCGAACCATCAATCCAGAGCACCACCACGAATCAACATCTAAAATGGAGGTTCACGAAAATGCTCTGAACTTATGAGGATGGATGGTTTGGGGGCAGTGCAAGAATATTTCACGAATTCACATCATTACCAGTCCCCGACAGCACTCTCTACCCCACTAACTTCTACAGCGGGACAAAATCAAATGGTGTTTCAATCCCTGCTGTTAATCTACCAGCAACATTTCTATTTAAGAACCAACCATCAATTGGAAAGTTCTTTGCCTTTCCGTTGAACTTGTCCCACAAGTCTATGAATCAAAACCATTTCTTCTCGCACCACCAATCTAACCGCAAGTTCATGGTATCGAATGCTTTACTTGCTCTCCCAGAAACTCTTTTCTGCCTTAACCTTGGTCATGTTATTTGAAGGAACCTTCCGATTTTTCTTTTCATCTCTTTTTTGAAAAGTATTTTTGAAAATTGTCTTTCTTCCTCTGATCTTTCAACCCGAAGCAGCACCTCCATGATGCCCGCGTTCTTCCAGTAACTCCATTCTGCAGGCTGACTACACAACTCGATTCCTTTGTTGTTGTCTATGGGATGGCCTTCAAGAGGCTGTTTTTCCACCACTATTCCCTCCCAGGAAGAGTGCACCATGCACCGTCGCCCATTGTCACCCCCCCCCCCCCCATTCTAACCCATGATCTTTATTAACCCCTCCTAACCCAACTGTATGACTTGCTGCTTTCAATGTTTCTTCCTCTTCTCTCTCCTTTTCTTGTGCATTCATTCCCTTGCTGGTTGTGCCCAATTGTTGGCCCACTCCACCATTGTCAAATTGAAGCTTGCTTTTGCATTAGCTTCACACTTGTAGAAAAACAAGAATGACCGCACTGTGGTGGTCAAAACCTGCGACAAAATCCGGTAACGGGCCGATTAGGAAACACGCATTTAAAGCACTCTTAAAACATGAACACCACAATTGGGAAACGGAAACACACACTTAATGCGTTATTAAAAGAATAACGCAACATCTCTTATCCATGTCACCCTCCCTATGGTTGTATCAGACCGAGCTGATACGTCACATGGTTATGGATTGTTTAACCCCAATATAGGGCCGTTCAAAAATTACGTAACGCTATTTTTTTAGGGAGCTGCGTACCATGCGTGCTGAGTCTTGAGTGAACCTTACTAATATTTTGTATTCGACATTGAATAGACTAGGACGTGCCCGTACGTGGGTGCCCGTTCCTTGCCAAAAAAAAAAAAAAAAAAAAATTTGTGTAGGGGTGTGTGTGTGTAAACATCCTAGGGCGTGCCCGTACGTGGGTGCAAAAAAACATGGGTGCAAACAACAACAACAAAAAAAAACTTTGAAACCACGTGGCAGTAACGACCACAGAACCCCCCCCTCTATTTACATGAATGGTTTGGTCCATTCGCAACGACCACAGAACCCCCCCTCTATTTACATGAAATGGTTTGGTCCAAAGCGAACGGCTTGCGGTGTTTGGTAAAGAAATCGCCATAGCTCGGTAACTACTTGTCCGATTAATTTCAAACCTTGAAAAGGCACATCCTCGGGTCCCCAGCAATATACCTGGCAAGTTTCAAGTATATCGGACCGGTAGTTGTCGAGAAACAGCGGTCACAGACAAACATACAAACACACATACACACATACACACATACACACAGAGATTAATGGAATTATAGATAGATAGTATAATCTGCAGAGGCCTACAGACCAAAAGGCTTGGGTCTACCAGAAAACCAAGATGGCGGCCATATTATTTCGTCTGGGTGCCATGGTGGGTGGAGTCAATCGACAGATGTGGGTGTGGTCTGGCAGCTGGCCAACCAATGGGTGCACATTTCAAAAATCGACGCCTATCAAGAACCACACCAGAAACTATAGGGAGCCACGTCCTCGGGGTGGTTGTACCCCACTCCCCTACCCTCCAATGCAAGTCGGGGGTCAAATCTTCAGCGCAGTCATGGTCAGAGTGGACCGGTCTTTCCCTCTTTTCTCTCTCTCTTTATCTCTGTCATGGCCCCGACTTCGTGAAGGAGGGGTTACACCATCCTAGATGTGTGGGAGCTCTGGTTCGCTCCTGGGAGATCAATCGGCTGTCTCTGCCACAGGCTTGTTCAAGAGAACTGTCTGGGGCTAAACAACAACAACCATGTGGAGCTCTTGTAGACCTGCGACTAAACAGGGTTAGGGTTAGAGCAATTCGAATTCGGATTAGAATTAGGTTTGGATTACAGTTGTTAAAGTTTGGATTAGAGATGGGGTGAGGTTAGGCCTTCAGGAAATTTATAGAGTTGGGGTAAGGGCTATTTGTGTTAGTTCGGATTGGGGTTACAGTTACTATATGGCTATATGGTTACTATATGGCTTGCTAGTGTTAGGATTAGAGCTCCATTAAGGTTAAGATTACACCTGTTAGGATTGACTGACTGATGTACCATGCTCCGTGGTACAAAGTGTTGGCTCCGCAAAGCATTTTATTGGTCTGCTGGGCGGTTTGCCATTATCCAATGCTTGCGAATAAGTACGCCCATTATGAGGTCCAAGGGACTCTCGGCCATCCTGCCAGCCCTATTAGGATTAGGGATAGTGTTTTGCTCGTATGATGCAGAATATACACTATGCAGGGAGAATGCAGGGTTTTGGTTATTGAAGGTGTTTTGCCATCCTGCAGGTGTGCACTGGACACCAGTAACAATGGCCTCTGATTCCGGCGGGAATCAAACCGGGCAATCAGGCAGCTTGAATCGGAAAACATGAACTATCCAATATCCTGCTTTTTTGGTACACTCAGTAAGTTTATTCATGATAAATTACAAATAGTAATCATGTTCACCCTCTTCTGCAAGGCTGCACATGGAATCGTTTCTTTACTGAAACGAGTCTGTAATTGCTCCATGGTCTGGAGACAGTTTAGGAGTCGCCCTAGGGCCTTCCTTATATTTGAGTCAACCAAGCAAAACTTATCACTGTGACTATAATGTCGGTAAAGGTGAACCGGCTATCGACGAGAGCTTGCTTGTCTCATTAAAGCCAAGCCAGCTTTTAGTGCTATTTGTCCAATGGGATCGAATTCATTGGGCACGAAGAGCATAATGGCACAATTTCACATGCGGTGGATCGCCCTTCGATCTCAATGGTTGCTGAATATATACCTGGGGTAAATCGATCTATTACGTTGTGGCGGACACGATGGCTTGCTGGCGCGGTGACATCATTCCGCGCACCAAGAGGGTGTCGGCCACGCCCGAGGGGTAGGCGTGGCCTCGGGATATACACGGGGTGCGCAGCCCTGAGCACCTCAGTGCTATAGTTGAGCTTTGGAATAAAGACTCTTTTTGGTTACCAGCGTTGTTGCTTATCTTCTTGGCAAACAAGTCGTGCGCATAGCACCGCACTTCACTGGTGACCTCGGCGCTGGTTCAGCCGCCGCTGACCAACAGAACGCGCCAATGTCAAACAACGCGGTGCGGTGAAGCTCCCTGCGTTTTGGGAAGCTCAGGCCGAGGTATGATTCGTGCAGGCCGAGGCACAGTTCCAACTTCGAGGCGTAACGGCGGATGAGACGCGTTATTACCACGTCATCGCCGCCCTCGGGCCCGGCACAGCCGCCCGAGTCGTGTCCGTCCTGCGGAACCCACCGGCCGGCCACAGGTACGAGGCGCTCAAGCGTCTCCTCATCGCCACGTTCGGCCTCACGGAGTGCGAACGGGCCGACCGCCTCCTGGACCTTCCCGAACTCGGCGACACATGACCATCGGTCCGGATGGACTACATGTTGTCGCTGCTGGGTGACAAAGCCCCGGATTTTTTATTCCGGGCGCTCTTTCTACGCCAGCTACCGGCACAGGTACGCATCGCGTTGGCCGGTTCCAAAATAAAGGAACCCCGCGCTCTGGCCATCGAGGCCGACAAGTTTTTCGCGGCTTGTGACACGCGGGCGAGAGTCGGTGCGGCCGTCGCGGATCCCGAGGCTGATGCTCCTGCACACCTCGTGGATCCCGATGCACACCTCGTGGCCACCGCCATGCCCCGCCCACCACCACCGCGAAAACCGCGGCCTTCGCCTCCGCCGCAAACCTGGTGCCGTTTCCACGCCAGGTTTGGCCACAAGGCTAGGAATTGTTGCCCGCCGTGCTCGTTTGGCAAGTCGGGAAACGCCCGGGCCGGCGCTCGGTAGCGGCTTTGAGCGTCGGCCTTTCCGGCAGCCTACTTCTTGTCACGGACACCTTGTCCGGGCGTCGCTTCCTCTGCGACACAGGCGCACAGGTGAGCGTTATCCCCGCCTCCACGTCCGACAAGCGAACCATGGGCCGGGGCCCCGCGTTGCTTGCAGCCAACAGTACACCCATACGCACATTCGGGAAGCGCTGCCTCTCCCTGCGGTTCGGAGGGAAACGCTTTCAATGGACGTTCATAACCGCCAGCGTGCCCATGGCATTGCTCGGTGCAGACTTCCTATGTGCAAATGGGTTGTTGGTGGACGTGGAGCACAGACGCCTCGTCCAGGCCGAAACGTTCAGCTCGCTTGCTTGCGCGCTGAGCAGTTCGTTGGGCAGCTCCCTGAGCGGCTCGCCAAGCGGCTTGCTGAGCGGTTCGGTCCCGGCGAGGTTGGTCTGTACGCTTCCGGCAGCGGACGAGTTCACCCGCCTCCTCGCCAGCTTCCCTGCCCTCACGCGGCCCACCTTCTCGGCGATGGCCGTCAAGCACGGGGTGGAACATCACATCCCCACCGTCGGGCCACCGGTCTACGCCCGGGCACGCCGCCTCGAGCTGACAAAGCTCGCGGTGGCGAAGGCGGAGTTCGCTACGCTGGAGTGGCTGGGCATCATACGGCGCTCCAAGAGCGCTTGGGCGTCGCCACTGCACATCGTGCCGAAGCCCGGCGGGGGATGGCGGCCGTGCGGAGACTACCGCCGCCTCAACGATGCCACCACCCCCGATCGCTACCCGGTCCCTCACATTCAAGACTTTTCCGCCCGGTTGGCGAAAATGTCCTTTTCTAAGGTGGACCTCATCCGCGGATACCACCAGGTCCCCGTCAGGCCGGAGGTCATACCGAAGACGGCCGTCATTACACCATTCGGCCTCTTCGAGTTTCTTCGGATGCACTTCGGGTTGAAGAATGCGGCTCAGGCGTTCCATCGGTTGATGGACAGCGTCTTGCGCGACTTGGATTGCGTTTACGTCTACCTGGACGACATCCTCGTCGCAAGCGCGTCCCGCGAAGAGCACCTCCGCCACCTCCGCACGCTCTTAGAATGCCTGGGCCAGCATGGCCTGATCGTAAACCCCGCCAAGTGCCGGTTCAGCGTCGCCGAAATCGACTTTTTGGGGCACCGCGTCACCAGGCACGGGGCCACCCCCTTACCGGCAAAGGTGGAGGCGGTCAAGGGGTTTCCGCGCCCCCGCACGATCAGGGGGCTCCAGGAGTTCCTGGGCATGGTGAACTTTTACCACCGTTTCCTGCCCCGCGTCTCGCAGCTCCTGCGCCCCCTGCACGAGGCCCTCCGGGGGAAGCCGGGCAAAGGTGACGTTGTTTGGACCGAGCAGATGGACGCGGCGTTCGCGGGCACGAAGTTCGCCTTGGCTAACGCCACCATGCTCACGCACCCGGCGCTCGATGCACCGATCGCCCTCACCACCGACGCGTCGGACTACGCGGTGGGCACGGTGCACGAGCAATGGGTGCGTGGTGCTTGGCAACCGCTGGCGTTTTTCAGCCGGCAGCTTCGCCCGCACGAACGCCGGTACAGCACCTTCGACCGCGAGTTGCTCGGGCTCCACCTGGCGGTCCGGCACTTCCGCCATCTGCTCGAGGGCCGTTCGTTCACGGCCTTCGTCGACCACAAGCCCCTGGTCTTCGCGATGGCCAAGGTCGCCGAGCCATGGTCGGCCCGGCAGCAGCGTCACCTCTCGGCCGTGTCCGAGTACACAACGGCCATCCGGCACGTCGCGGGAAAGGACAACCCGGTGGCGGATTGCCTTTCCCGGTCCGTCGCCCACGCAGTCCACCTCAGGATCGACTATGCCCGGATGGCGGCGGACCAGACCGCCGACCCCGACGTCCAGGCCTAGCGGACCGCCGTCACGGGCCTCCGCGTCACCGAGGTGCCGTTCGACGGCGCGGGCACGGCCCTCTTGTGCGACGTCTCCCTCGGGCGGCCTCGCCCCATCGTGCCCGCGGGCTGGCAGCGCCGGGTTTTTGACGCCATCCACGGCCTGTCCCACCCGGGCACCGACAAGTTCGTCTGACATGGCCTCCGGAAGGCCGTCCGCGATTGGACCAGGACATGCCTCGCGTGCCAGCGCGCGAAGGTGCACCGCCACACCCAGGCCCCGTTGGCCCCGTTCACGGTGCCCGAATGTCGGTTCACCCACGTTCACCTGGACTTGGTGGGACCTCTGCCCCCCTCGCGGGGTTTCACCCACGTCCTCACCATGGTGGACCGCACCACCCGGTGGCCGGAGGTCGTGCCTTTGGCGGCGACGACGGCGGCGGCGGACGTCGCGCAGGCGTTCATCGCCACCTGGGTTGCCCTGTTCGGCACCCCCTCGGACATCTCGACCGACCGCGGCCCCCAGTTCACCTCGGAGCTCTGGGGGGCGGTCGCGCGGGGGCTCGGCGTCCAGCTGCACCGCACCATGGCCTACCACCCCCAGGCCAACGGCCTGTGCGAGCGCTTCCACCGCTCCTTGAAGGCCGCACTCCGGGCCACCCTCCGCGATGGCGGCTGGGTCGACAGGCACCCCTGGGTCCTGCTGGGCCTCCGGACGGCGCCCAAGGACGACCTGCGTGCATCCGCGGTGGAGTTGGTCTTCGGACAACCGCTGCGGGTGCCGGGCGAGTTCCTCCCCGACTCCACGGCACCATGGTACGCGGCGCAGCAGCGGTCCGCACTGCAGGAGACCGCCCGAAGGTTCGCCCCGGTGCCGACGGCGCACCACGGGTGCCCGCCAACGCACGTCGCCCCGGAGCTTCGCACGGCGGAGTACGTGTTCGTCCGCCACGACGCCCACCGGACACCGCTGCGGCCCCCGTACGACGGGCCCTTCAGCATGCTGGAGACCGGGGCGAAACACTTCACCCTCGACATCGGTAGTACTCCTGACCGCGTTTCCGTGGACCGCCTCAAGCCGGCCCACCTCGACGTGGACCACCCCCCGCCAGTGGCTCGGCCCCCGCAGCGGGGCCGCCCCCCGGCGGGCGGACCTCCGGCACCGCCCAGCCCCGCCGGCACGCCCCCCCCCCCCCCTGGTCCTGCACCCATCCCAGGTGCCGCCGGAGGCATCCCAGATGACATCCCGGCATCCCAGGCGCCGCCAGCCGCCAGAGGGCGCTTTGGCCAGGTCATCCGTTTGCCCCGCAAACTGACCCTTCAGGTGCGCGGGAATTCTGGGGGGGCGCGTGTGGCGGACACGATGGCTTGCTGGCGCGGTGACATCATTCCGCGCACCAAGAGGGTGTCGGCCATGCCCGAGGGGTAGGCATGGCCTCGGGATATACACGGGGCGCGCAGCCCCGAGCACCTCAGTGCTATAGTTGAGCTTTGGAATAAAGACTCTTTTTGGTTACCCGCGTTGTTGCCTATCTTCTTGGCAAACAAGTCGTGCGCATAGCACCGCACTTCAACGTATTATGAATTTGGGTAGAGTGATATATAGAGTCAGATAGATCTATTTAGGTAGGTATTCAAATCTACCTGTAATAAGTTCTATGTTTAGCTCGGTTTGTCTGTATAAGTGGTATTTGTGTCCCCGCCGCGAGGGGGGCGGGGCATGCTAATTAGTACAGGGATTATGGGTAATACTCCTTTGTTTGTCGTTTCCTCTGTCGCCAAACCTGTGTCCCTTATGGCAAAGCTTTCACATGGACACTAGATAGATCCCTCAGAGCACACATTAAATAATTCCCCTCCCTTCCAATAAGATTTTGGAAGACAAGCAGACAGCAGCTGCGCAGTACACCACCATGGGCGACCAGGCAACGAGCAGGGCTGTGAGCCACGCCCAGGAGGACTGTTGATTGGCCAGGGGGATGGGCGATCAACACCACAGGGCGGGAAGCACTTGGCCAATGGGAGGGCACCAGTGCAGTCAGAACATTCGAGAGGTCGAGAGAGAAGCTCTGATTGGAGACGCGCGAGATTGATGTCACACGCCAGGTGACAAAGGGACTCGCTGGACGACATTTTCTCTGTCCCCTCGTGCTTGAAGCTCGCTCTCTGCTCTGCGCTGGACTCTTTCCTGGGTTGATTCGCCCTCTTCCCTGCGTTCTTGACTGGTGGTCATGGGTTCGTCATCGTCGTGGTGCTTGGAGCGGTGTTCAGTGCTCGGTGCTCTTGGTGCTCGGAGCGAGCGGGACCTCGCGTGCGGCAACGGGCTGGGAGTGAGGCATGCCGCTGAGCAGACAAGGCCGGGGCCTACTTGGCGGTGTGCGCTTGGGGCCTAGCGGAGTACGCGAGCAAGGCGGACAAAGGTGTCCATGCCACTGGAGCCTAGACGATTCCGGACGACACACTGCAGACTACTGACAGATAAGGCTGCACCCCACAGAACATTACACGATGGGACAGTTATTTTATGTAATTCATTACTTTGTCTTGTATTTGGAAGTTGGTGTGTGGGATCCCGATTTAGGAAAATTATTTATCTTTCGTCGCGTTTCATTGTCTTGGGTTTGAAATAAATCATTCTCTTTGTACATTTTACCTTCCGTGTTCGTTGAGTTACTTTCCCCTGCAGGATCGGAGCTGCCGTCGGTTCGCTATCGGTAAGCGCCTCCGCTTCTTCTTCTTCTTCTTCACTTCTGCCTCCCGTGCTCTTATAGCCGAATCCGTGTTTGATCGTCGCCTCCATTAAAGCCGTTTGGTCATTCGCGAGCCCTGGTATTAACCGGAAGGGATCACGCGACAGTATTCACGGTGAGTTGAGACCAGTTCAGAGATGGTTTGTGCAATGATTGGTGGTGCTGGAGGGGTCAAAATTTCCGCAATACTGTATATACATATTTAACGAGAGAGGTCATAGAACACGATACCCCACACAGTGTGCAGGTATATACAGGTCGGCTTTGCTGTACCGCAGGGGTTACGTTCTTGAAAATCCCCGTGAACCGCAAATCCGCAAACTTAGGGAGTAATGGGGGAAAATAGGGTTAGGGACTTCATATTTAAAATTTGTCCAAATTCTTCCCTTAATTAACATGTTTGGGTATTGTTTTTGTGATATTTATTTTTTATTAATGAAGGAGTTATTTTATTATTATTATATTATTTATTATTATTATTTTATTTAAGGTATGGCAGACAGGATGGCCTAGAAGTATGCACACTCGCCTCTAAGCTGTCGAGCCTGGGTTTGAATCCCGACCCAGCAAGCTATAAACTCACAGTTCGGTGTTTCACAGGCAGGGTGACTCCCCAATGTGTGTGCGTCCCTCCGGACAGACGTAAAACTGGTGGGAAGGCAAAAACAAAAACTTTGCCGAAACGGCGAATGCTAAAGCATGCAACCAATAAGTTTCACATTCCTGTGCCACCTTCAGTCGAACGTCAGACACGGACGTTGGTGAAGGACTTCGGCAAAAAACGTACCCGGTCTGAATGGTTCTATCCCCATTCAATAGCGAATCTGCACACTACGAATCCGCGAATGTCACGGTTAGAAAGTAGAAACCGTTACGTCATTTCCTCATTCATATTTAACCTCAATATCTCCATTTTCAATCCAAACAGCATCATTCCAATCATACATTAATGTGAGCTCTGTCTACTGTAACGCCATGGCTTGCAAAAGCAGCCTGAATAGCGTTCCCCAACCGCAAGATATGGTACACTTTTGTCAGATTTGGAGCGTTCTACAGTTTTGGAGTTTAGTCTACAGCATCCAATCCTCATATCCTAATCCAGATTTTGATTATTGCTTTAATTATGTAATGATAATCGATCGTGTTTCCAAGGCAAGGCACGTTTGAGTAGGCCGAAACAAAATGGCGGCTTTTAGAACCCAGCGAGGTGCAGTGGGCTGACAAAGATGGTGGGCCGCCATATTGGTACACCACCACATCGGGTTTTGTTCTTATGAGCACCTCGTTAATCATCTTCAAAAAGGGTGTTATAAGTTTATAACACACCCAAATACCCAGTTTTCATCCTTCCAATCTGTTGGAGGTCCAGGTGTATGCATGCAAAGTTTGGGGCCGTTAGGTTTCATGGTTTTGGAGTTCTGGAGGAGACAGACGGACCGCGTGATGCGCATCACTAGTTTTAGCGGAATTTCTGGTATAAAAAATCCATGTTTTTTTTGGCGCTTCCGGGCTCCGGGGTCTGTGGCGAAAGGAGCGTTTTTTTTTTTTTGAGGAATGGTTGAGGCGAGGAAGCAAGGTAATTAACTCGAATTAAAATAAAATGTGAGAGAAAACAGAGTCCCGCAGGGTGGAAAACATGCTGCGTGGCCCGGGGGAAGGTGTGGCGAGGTTACCTGAGTGGTAAGTACAGAGGAAATATTATGCACGGAATATGTTTTTCTTCCTGATGATTGAGGTTTAATTATTCCCCTGACCTGGTGTTTGTGAAACAATTTCTTCTCTTTCCATCCGAGCGTACGTTGGTTGATTGGCGGGTGAGGTTGGATATGTTTGTCATGCACAAGTACTGGTACTGGTACTTTAAGGACAAGGATACGCAAGCAAAGGAGACACAGGAGGCCATTCGGCCCATCATGCAGGCACCACGTCATCATCAAGAGGACATTCGGCCCATCATGCCGCTGTAGCGGTTGCCGCTGAGCATACACAATCGCCTTACACCTGCCGATGACGCAACCAGGGAGCGATCACTGTACCGGGCTCGCCCAGGCCGCCCGGGCATGCCCAGACTCGCCTTTCCCGGGCTCGCCCGGGCATGCCCAGACTCGCCTTTCCCGGGCAAACGCTCCGATCGGCATGCCACGCCCGGCTTGGGAGGCGTGGCTTCCGGCATGACGTGTTTGATTGTGCTTATATATTGTTGTGGATATGAGGATTGTGTTTTTTTAAATTGTTTTATTCTGGACCCTCCTGCCTCCAGTCTGTGTATAAAGGTCAAAGGTCGTTCCGTAGTTATTTCATAAGCACCCACGTAGCCAATAATAGATTTCCTCCTTGTTGACAGTTATTCCCTTATTCTGTGTAGTAGGCTAAGGATTTGTTTTCCATTAATTGACACTCCATTGCACCGAATTCAAATAGATAGATCCCCTTTCATTTCCAATTAATAAAGCCGCAATTGCCAACTGCATTCACCGAGACTCCATTAGCCACGAGGTAGGCTCGGAGAAGAAGGGGGAGGAGCTGCCGAATCCTGGGCGTGCCCGCCCATCGTCATCAAGGGTGGAGCCAGAGGGCCGTGCCGACTAATCAGGGCCGAGGCGAGCTCACCGATGGGCGTGTTCTAGAGGCCGGCGGCTTGATTTGCCCGCGGCGTTATAAGAAGCGCGCGCGGAAGCCGTTGAGAGAAGCGCGGGGGAAGCCTTTGACACAAGTGCGCAAGAGTGATGAGAAGGAGGCCAAGAAAGAAGCGCGTGCGGTAGCCGTTGAGAGAAGCGCGGGGGAAGCCTTTGACAAAAGTGCGCAGAAGTGATGAGAAGCGCGGGGGAAGCCTTTGACACAAGTGCGCAGAAGTGACAGAAGCGCGAAGGAAGCCTCTGAGAGAAGTGCGCGGGAGTGACGAAAAGGAGTCCTGAGAAAGCACACGACGTCCCCACGGCAGCAGTTTGACCCACCGGAGCTTGAACCACCGGAGCTTGAACCACAGGAGTTTGAACCACAGCAGCTTGAACCACCGGAGCTTGAACCACAGCAGCTTTGAACCATCGCAGCTTTGACCGCCGCAGCTTGAGCGTTGACGGCAGGTTGCTGTTGAGGAAGGGTGGCGGCTGCTCCCTCCCGGCCCGGCCATCCTCTGGTCCGAGCTGAACCTTCCTCCCGGTCAGCCAATCGTTCCTGCCTCCATTCCCCATTCGTGTGAGTCCGTTTTGTTTGTTCTGTCCTGGGTTAATTAAGACTGTATAGATAAGCTTGAATTTTCACTGTGTCCTTCTGGTCCGTCCCTCTGTCTGTCTTTATTTTATTATCTTTCATTCTTCCTTGGTTTCTTTCAATCCTGTAAATAGTAATAAATAATAATCGTATTTCAAACCTTTTTGTCTCCTTCCTCTTCTTCACATCCGCGTCGCCTTTGTCTTTTCCCCATTGAATATCTGTAGCACGATTTGGCCCACGTTTAAGGAATCGGGTCTAGTCATTGTAAAAACGATTCGGGCCGCGGCGCCATCCGCTCGGCAAACTAACATCTTATCCGCGGTCCGTAACAATTGGTGCCTGGGAGTGAGATTCGGACCTGAAGCGCAAATAGCGCGCTCAAAATTACGGGTGGCCCAGAAAAATTTTGTTTTATTTAAAATCTTAAATTTGGAAGTCGTGCCATGGAAAGTCAAGGCGGCGGGATGCTGGTGGGGGAACTAGAAGAGGGGTTAGGGGTAACCCAGGACCAGAGGGAAGAAATGGAGAGAAATGATAATGTGGTTGAGGAGGTGTCAGGTTCACAAAATGGCGCCCTCGCGCACGTGAATGCAGCGGCACCAAATTTAGCGGCGCCCGTGACCGTAGCAGCACCGGTGGATTCGAACCTTTTTTTGCTACAAATGGGGGCCCTTATGGACAAAATGGGTGAGCGAATGAGGGACGAAGCGAGGGCTAATAGTGAGCGATTGGAGGGCCAAATGGGAGCAATAAGGGATGAAGCGAGGGGTACCGGTGAACGGTTAGACAATAAATTTGAGGGGTTGGACAACGGGATAAAAGGGGTGAAAAATGGGTTAACGGGGCTAGAAGATAAGATGGAAGGCAAATTGCGGGAAATAGGGGAGCAATCCACCCGGGAAATCAAACAGACGGGGAACCAGATAGAGGAGGTGAAAGTCGGGTTAGAAGATAAATTGGATGCTCAGAGGAATGAATTGGAACAGATGAGGGTGGCATCTACCAAAGAGATGGGAGAAATGAAGGAGGAAATACGACGAGGTGTAAGCGAGGAGGTCTCGGGGGTACGCGAGGAGGTAAAGCGAGGTGAGAAGCGTATGGAGAAAGAGGTGAGGAATAATACGGTTAGGTTACAAGGGGGCATAGAGGACCTGACACGGGAAGTAGAGCAGCTGACGGTGGGACAAAAAGAACTAGTGGATCAAGTAGAAAAGAACACTGCGGTACTAGGAGGGTTAAAGGCGACACAAAAATACATCAAAAATGACTTGATAGCGACGAAGAGGGAATGTCAGATGGTACGTGAGGGACTGACAACGAGGTTGGACGAGGTGACAGAGGCAATGGAGACAAAGGACCGGGAGGTGAGGACGCACATAGAGACGGTCAAGGTGGCCTTAGAGGACGAAATTGAGGAGACGCACCGGGAAATAAAAGAGGTGAAGCAAAAGTTAGAGGAAGTGGAAGAGGGGGTGAGTGAAATTAAGAAGAGACGGAGGGAAACTAAGAGAGAAATACAGGAGGAGGTGATGGAATATGTGCAAGATCGGTGCTCAAATCGTGATGGTGTGCTCGCTAACCAAATAAAGAGTTTGCAGGTGGCGGAGGAGGTGCGGAGACGAGGTGCCGAGGTGAGTGGCGATATACGCGGAAATGTATATGGTGTGAGGGAAGCTTCAGTCGGCTTGGGGGTTGGTTTGGATCCGAATGTTCGTGAGAGGCCGTTGGTGAAGTGTGCGACAGGTACGGAGTGCGAAAGAGGAGGTGTGCGAGAATGTCCGACTCTGGGGTGTGTGAGGAAAAAGTGCGCGCCGAGGAGTGAGTGTGCAGTCGAGAGTGAGTTGGTCGTAGCGCGTGTGCGGGGGGGCACATGGAAGCGCGGGATGGGGAGTGTTGCAAGAGATGTGACGGAAGCATGCACACCTGTGGTGAGTGTTACGGAGGGTGTAACGGAAGAGTGTGCGTGAGAAAGGTATGTAACAGAGGAGTGTATGGGTACAGAGTGCGCTGTCAAGAGTAAGGGTGAATAAGCGAACGAGTGTGGAGGTGAGAGTAGTGAGAGTGACGTGGAGCGTGAGTTGGTTGTGGCAGGTGCGAGAGGATGTACACCTGGAATGGAAGGATGCACACCTGGAATGGTAGAGCACATATGGGAATGCACGCTGGAGTTGGGAGTGAGGCACGTGGTTGGGTGTGCAAGTGAGAGCACACCTGTGGTAGTCACAGAGGAGGTGACCGAGGAGGGAGCGCGAAGAGGTGTGTTGGTGTGGTGTGCGAACGACAAGTGTGTGCAAAGGTGTGCGGTGGTCAGGTGTGTGACAAAGTCTGTGAGCGGAATGAGTGTACCTGGGTGTGTAAGAGAAGGTGCAATGACTAGGAGCATGGGAACGGCTGGACGTATGAGCAAGGAACGGGCTGCGGGGTGTGAGCATGCGAATGGAGCATCGACGATAACCGGGTTAGCGGTTAAAGTGACGTATAGCCGAATCGGGCCCTCGGGGCGTGCCGGGCAGCTTTGCGTGCCGCGGGGATCCGCGGGGATTGTGACCGCGGCGGTTTCGAAAGAACCGCCGTGCGGGATCCACGCCGGGCCGCGCTTTGAATGGCCACGTCCGTGCTCCACTATGCGGAGCGGGCGGCCTGGTAGGAAGGGTCGTCATGGCGACCCCTTTTTGTTGGGGCGTTCCGGTAGGGCGAGATCGGGCCATTGGACGGCTCTGTGCCGAGATGGTGCGTGGGATCTCGGTCTGGGTAAACCTCCTTCCCTTCACCGGGTGCCGGACGGATCCAGCCGCCGGCACCAAGCAACCCGCATTCATTGCTCGGCTTTCCGAAGCCGAGCTTTAGAAATGAATTGGCGCACCGAGAGACTCAAGTGAGTAGACGTGTGATGATGATAGTGTTTTTGATCCGAAATTTAGAAAAGTGAATAGAATTGGCAGTAATTAGAAAATTTTTGATTGGTTGCAATTGGATGAGCCAAATTGATAGTAGAAGATACCCGATGTGATGGGATGGCAACTCTGCCATCTCTCACAACGGGGGCAAAGGAGCACTAGATTTATGGGGTTGGCAGTGAAAACTAGCCTGGGAGGGTTAGGATAATAATAGGGATCTAGAGAAGATGACCTTAGGTAACGGTAAGATTAGGTAGTGACAATGATACCTGTAGTGGGGACGCAGGTAGATTAGTGTGGATGATAATGACGTGGTATGTGCTTAGTTTAAAGAGAAGACGGGGAGCACTAAGTTAGCAGGGCAACAGGTAGTTCAGATGATGCCGTGTGTATGGTTAAAAGGTGTGATTGCACAGGTGTGCAACTGGACAGGTGTATGGAGCAGTGAGTGATAGTGATGTGAGTTGTGCTGACCAAATGGTCCAGGAAGGAAGGAGGGTGCAGGTGGCACCAGGTGAGATTGCACAGGTGTGCAACTACAGGTGTATGTAATAAATGGTCTGGAGTATATGGAGTATTGGAATGGATGGTCGTGGAGTGAGTATGGTGGAAACTGTGGAGTGGAGTGGATGGTGCGAAGGTGTGGATGGGGGAAAGGAGGATGGACCCCATCACGAATACCCAGGGAGGGTAGTGTAAGAGTTAGGTAGAGGGTACAGGTAAATTGTGGTTGGATATTGGCATCTGTGGTGCGTGGTGGAAGAATGGTGATTGAATGGGTGCATTAGTGTTGTGGAAATGGCTGGGCGTGTAGCCTGTTAGTGTGTGTAGTTGGTTGACACTCCACCACTGTGAGGATGTCGGCCAGGTGGGCTCTGGGAGCCGGTAGTAGTTGTTGTGGATGGGGCCCGAGGATCCGGAGGACGGACCCGGGTAGCCCAGTGCCAGAGGGCACCGAGTGGGGTGACAGAGCCAGGAGGGGCCTGCCCCAGTTAGATAGGTTAGGGTGAGGAGCTAGGTAAGCTCGGGTGGCAACTACAGTGGTGGAGGTGTGCAGGTGGGTAGACCTGCTGGAAGAGCTACACGACTCAGCCCGGAAATTGTGCAAGGGCACCGGGAGATGAATCGGGGGAGTGAGACCCCAAATTGAGAAGCACCACAGTTTGGTCAATGGGAATTGGTTTTTAGAACCCATAGTGTAAGTTGGCCAATGGATTGGCAGGGAAAGACCCCGGGTAGTGTAAAGTGTGTTAATGTCATTTAGAAGATAGTTACGATTAAGAATCTCCTCGCACCATCTGCATCCACTCACCTGGGGTAACGATGGTAATCCACACCATGCCATGGTTGTTTTTATTATTTTATTTTGATGCAGATGTTTAGAATGTGAGACGCATCATGACGTGGGTGTGACATTGTGCTTTGTTGTTCCATCTCTTCCTCCTTATGAGGATTGATGATGAATTGGGTGATGGCAAATTTTGGTTAGAGGGATTGTGGAGACGAATTTGGTATAGGGGAAATATGGGGGAGACGTGACAGTAGTGATGAATTTGTAAATGTGTAGATTGTTGTAAATATGGGGTAAGGGCAAGGGTAGAGTAGGTGACAGGGGGGGTGACGTATGGTAGGGACGAGCTTTTCTCCGCTCTGTCTCCATACGCACCTCGCCTAGCATTGCCTGTATTGATGTGTACCCTTGTAACCTTACCCCTCGCTCATCTGTCTTTTCCCCCCCTTTGTCTCCCACATGAGGACTGTGCGCCACTGGGCGCCGAGGGGAGCGTGCGTGAGTCCGCCATTGTGCGCCCGAAACTCCCAGAACCAGCTGTCTGCATTGATGCACCACCTTATGGACCACATGTCTGTGGCTGAGCACCACTTATGGACCCCATGGGTTGGGGCATGGCCCCTCTGCTGGAACCGGCCATGAAGGCCCAAGATCTTGCTGGCGGACCTTGGTCACAGGGCACCGATGCCCCACAGGTGAACCACATGTAGTCGGCCCTGTGGGCCATAAATAAAGAAAATAAAAATGGACACGTTCTGTGCAAGTTTCATTTTATTATTGCAAATAGGCCGCCAGCAAAGAATATGACAACACCTGGAAGATAGCATTAGCCAGCAGAGGGAGCCGAAGAGCAAGAGACCACCAGCAGGGTTTGTCGGTTTATTTTTTATTGAACTGTGGTGACTGTGCACCGATTGGTGCTTGAGGGTGCTTTGGTGCATTTTTGGGTGCTTTCATGGTGCATCGATGCAGGGCAGACTGTCTTCCCCCCCCCCCCCTAAAAGAACGATCACAGGTCCTGGGTTAGTATTGTAAATAAAAGCAGAGTCATTGTAAATAATGCGCCCCCACCGTAAATGTATAGTTTGAAGACCAATCCGCAATTCGGTTAGCTGTGGGCGTAAGTCTGTTAGGTAGGGTGCAATGGAGCAGCGGGACATATTTATTTATGTTTTAAAACGGTCACACTCAGGGTCAGGTTAAATGTAGAGGGAACGACACCTACGTGCCACACTAAAAGTAAAGGTAAGAGGCCCGGGACGTGTCTAAGAGGAGGAGGGTGCAGTGTTGTGGATATGAGGATTGTGTTTTTTTTGATTGTTTTATTCTGGACCCTCCTGCCTCCAGTCTGTGTATAAAGGTCAAAGGTCGTTCCGTAGTTATTTCATAAGCACCCACGTAGCCAATAATAGATTTCCTCCTTGTTGACAGTTATTCCCTAAATCTGTGTAGTAGGCTAAGGATTTGTTTTCCATTAATTGACACTCCATTGCACCGAATTCAAATAGATAGATCCCCTTTCATTTCCAATTAATAAAGCCGCAATTGCCAACTGCATTCACCGAGACTCCATTAGCCACGAGGTAGGCTCGGAGAAGAAGGGGGAGGAGCTGCCGAATCCTGGGCGTGCCCGCCCATCGTCATCAAGGGTGGAGCCAGAGGGCCGTGCCGACCAATCAGGGCCGAGGCGAGCTCACCGATGGGTGTGTTCTAGAGGCCGGCGGCTTGATTTGCCCGCGGCGTTATAAGAAGCGCGCGCGGAAGCCGTTGAGAGAAGCGCGGGGGAAGCCTTTGACACAAGTGCGCAAGAGTGATGAGAAGGAGGCCAAGAAAGAAGCGCGCGCGGAAGCCGTTGAGAGAAGCGCGGGGGAAGCCTTTGACACAAGTGCGCAAGAGTGATGAGAAGGAGGCCAAGAAAGAAGCGCGCGTGGAAGCCGTTGAGAGAAGTGCGGGGGAAGCCTTTGACACAAGTGCGCAGAAGTGATGAGAAGCGTGGGAGAAGCCTTTGACACAAGTGCGCAGAAGTGACAGAAGCGCGAAGGAAGCCTCTAAGAGAAGTGCGCGGGAGTGACGAAAAGGAGTCCTGAGAAAGCACACGACGTCCCCACGGCAGCAGTTTGACCCACCGGAGCTTGAACCACCGGAGTTTGAACCACAGGAGTTTGAACCACAGGAGTTTGAACCACAGGAGTTTGAACCACAGCAGCTTGAACCACCGGAGCTTGAACCACAGCAGCTTTGAACCATCGCAGCTTTGACCGCCGCAACTTGAGCGTTGACGGCAGGTTGCTGTTGAGGAAGGGTGGCGGCTGCTCCCTCCCGGCCCGGCCGTCCTCTGGTCCGAGCTGAACCTTCCTCCCGGTCCAGCCAATCGTTCCTGCCTCCATTCCCCATTCGTGTGAGTCCGTTTTGTTTATTCTGTCCTGGGTTAATTAAGACTGCATAGATAAGCTAGAATTTTCACTGTGTCTTTCTGGTCCGTCCCTCTGTCTGTCTTTATTTTATTATCTTTCATTCTTCCTTGCTTTCTTTCAATCCTGTAAATAGTAATAAATAGTAATCGTATTTCAAACCTTTTTGTCTCCTTCCTCTTCTTCACATCCGCGTCGCCTTTGTCTTTTCCCCATTGAATATCTGTGGCACGATTTGGCCCACGTTTAAGGAATCGGGTCTAGTCATTGTAAAAACGGTTCAGGCTGCGGCGCCATCCGCTCGGCAAACTAACATCTTATCCGCGGTCCGTAACAATATATTGCTACCCGATAAACGGGCTTTTCAGAGTACCCGAGTTTTCGTTTTACCAATAAAGGAGCTCGGACGAATTCCCGTCTTTTGTCGCGTCAATCCTTTCGACTCGCGTAGGAGCACAGCTCCTCACTGGTGACCCACGACATGGACACGGCAGTTACCCTTAAACTGCCTACCTTCTGGGAGGCTCATGCGGTGGTTTGGTTCGCCCAGGCAGACTCCCAGTTTGCCCTGCGAGTCATTACCGCAGACGACACCCGCTTCCACCATGTGGTAGCGGCTCTCGGCTCCGCCACCGCGGCCCGCGCCCTGAGCCTCCTCCAGCACCCGCCAGCCGCTGACAAATATGGCGCGATCAAGACGCTCCTCCTCGACGCATTCGCCCTCTCACCGGCAGAATGCGCACGACGCCTGCTCGACCTGCCCGGGCTCGGGGACACGCGCCCGTCCGAGCGGATGGACTACATGCTCTCGCTGCTAGGTGAGCACTCCTTGGATTTTCTTTTCCGGGAGCTGTTCCTCCGCCAGCTACCAAGCCAGGTACGCTTCGCCCTGGCAGGCACGCAGATCACGGATCCCCGCGCCCTCGCCAGGGAAGCCGACAAGATCTCCTCGGCAGGCCAGCACATAGGGGCAGCTACCTGGAGCCCGCCGCCGTCCGAGGCGACGCCCATAGCGCCCGAGCGCCCGGTGCCGTTGGAGGCCGAACTGCCAGTGCGACTGGCGGCCGCCACGCCGCGCCGACCGATTCCAACACGACGGCCGGGGCCTCCACCTGACCAGGCATGGTGTTATTACCACGGTAGGTTCGGACAAAAGGCTCGGACATGCCGACCCCCATGCACTTTCGGCGAGTCGGGAAACGGCAGGGCCGGCGTTCATTACCAGCCATGAGCGCTGGCCACTCGGGCAACTTGCTTTTCATCAAGGACAAAGTGTCCGGGCGGCGTTTTCTTTGTGACACCGGCGCCCAACTGAGCGTCATACCCGCCTCCGAGCAGGACAGGCAGACCGCCGTTTGCGGCCCCTCCTTGGTCGCTGCCAACGGATCGGCCATCCGCACCTTCGGCCCACGCAACGTCACCCTCTGCTTCGGCAGCCAGCGCTTTCAGTGGACCTTTGTGACCGCCTGCATCCCCATTGCTTTGCTGGGCGCCGACTTCCTCTGCGCGCACGGGCTGCTAGTCGACGTAAAACGGCGTCACCTCGTCAACGCCAAGACTTTCAGCTCCCTGGCATGCACAATGAGCAGCTCTGCGCCGACCGAACTATCATTCACCCTCCCGGCGGCGAACAAGTTCGCTCGCCTGCTCGCAGAGGTCCCGGCCCTCACGCGGCCGACGTTTTCGGCCGTCACAGTGAGACATGGTATCGAGCACCACATACGAACTACGGGCCCGCCGGTCTACGCCAGAGCCCGGCGCCTCGACTCGGCCAAGCTCGCCGTGGCAAAGGCCGAGTTCGACGCGTTGGAGCACCTCGGCATCGTGCGGCACTCCGATAGTGCGTGGGCCTCACCTCTGCACATCGTGCCGAAGCTGGGGGGGCGGCTGGTGCCCATGTGGCGACTACTGCCGCCTCAATGACGTTACCACCCCCGACAGGTATCCTGTCCCGCATATCCAGGACTTTTCCGCCCGTTTGGCGGGGCGGGTCATTTTCTCGAAAATTGCCTTGATACGGGGATACCACCAGGTACCTGTCAGGCCGGCCGACGTCCCAAAAACGGCCGTCATCACACCTTTCGGCCTGTTCGAATTCCTGAGGATGTTGTTTGGCCTCAAGAACGCGGCCCAGGCGTTCCAGCGCTTGATGGACGGTGTGCTGCGCGACCTGCCATTCCTCTTCGTCTACCTGGAAGACATCCTCGTCGCCAGCACGTCCCGGGCTGAGCACCTCCTCCACCTCCGAACACTGTTCGGACGCCTCAGCGAGCACGGCTTAATCGTCAACCCGGCCAAATGCCACTTCGGCACGACGGCCGTTGACCTTTTGGGCCACCACATCACCAAGAACGGGGCCGTGCCGCTGCCGACCAAGGTCGAGGCCATCACCAAGTTCCCGCGTCCCCGCTCCATCAAGGCCCTGCAGGAGTTCCTCGGCATGGTGAATTTTTATCACCGTTTCGTGCCCCGCGCTGCTCAGGTCTTGCGGCCCCTTTACGAAGCCCTCCGGGGCATGCCGGCCAAGCATGACGTCGTCTGGTCCGCAGACATGGACGCGGCATTCACAGGCGCAAAGCTGGCCCTCGCCGATGCAACGCTGCTTGCTCACCCGGTGCTCGACGCTCCCATCGCCCTCACTACAGACGCCTCCGACTACGCGGTGGGCACCGTACATGAACAATGGGTGAATGGGGTTTGGCAGCCACTCGCTTTTTTTAGCCGGCAACTCCGGCCGAACGAGCTAAAATATAGCACATTTGACTGCGAGCTCTTCGGTCTATACCTGGCCGTTCGCCACTTCCGCCACTTCCTGGAGGGCCGCCCGTTCACGGCTTTCGTCGACCACAAGCCGTTGGTTTACGCGATGGCCAAAGTCATGGAGCCGTGGTCGGCCCGCCAGCAGCGCCACCTCTCCGCCGTGTCGGAGTTTACCACGGACATCGGGCACGTCGCCGGAAAAGACAACGCCGTGGCCGACTGTCTTTCTCGGGCCAGCGCGAACGCGGTCCACCTCGGCGTGGACTTCGCGCTTATGGCGGCCGACCAGACCGCCGACACCACGGTGCAAGCCCTCCGGGCGGCGGACACGGGCCTCCGCCTGGCCGATGTCCCCTTCGCGGACACTGTCCTGCTCTGCGACGTCTCCCAAGGCCAGCCTCGCCCCGTCGTGCCCGTTACCTGGCAGCGCCGCATTTTCGCCTCCCTCCACGGCCTTTCTCACCCGGGCCGGAAAGCTTCCCAGAAGCTGGTGTCGGCGCGTTTCATCTGGCACGGACTTCAACGGGACGTCCGCGACTGGGCCAACGCCTGCACGGCCTGCCAGCGGGCCAAGGTCCACCGCCACACCCAGGCCCCGCTGGCACCTTTCACCGTGCCCGAACGGCGTTTCGACCACGTCAACGTGGACCTGGTGGGCCCCCTTCCCCCATCACGAGGTTTCACACACCTGCTCACCATGGTGGACAGGACCACCAGGTGGCCGGAGGCCGTTCCCCTCGCTTCCACCACAACCGCCGACGTGGCGCAGGCTTTCATCGCCACCTGGGTTGCCCGTTTCGGCGCACCGGCAGACATCTCTTCGGACCGCGGTCCGCAGTTCACCTCCGAGCTTTGGGGCGCGGTCGCCCGCAACCTGGGGGTCAAGCTCCACCGTACCACGGCCTACCACCCCCAAGCCAACGGGTTGTGCGAGCGTTTTCACCGCTCTATGAAGGCCGCGCTCATGGCCGGCCTTCAGGACGGCGGTTGGGCCGACCGGCTGCCGTGGGTCCTTTTGGGCCTCCGCACGGCCCCCAAGGAGGACCTCCAGGCATCCACTGCCGAGCTCGTCTACGGCCAGCCGCTACGCGTCCTGGGCGAGTTCGTGCCCGACGCTACCAGTCCCTGGTTCACGGCTCGCCAGCGCTCGGACCTCCAGGAGGCCGCCCGACGGTTTGCCCCCGTGCCAACGTCCCGCCAAGGTGGCCCCCAGTCCTACAGCCCCCCAGCGCTTCGCACAGCGGAGTACGTTTTTATGCGTCATGACGCACACTGGGGGCCACTCCGGCCGCCGTACGACAGGCCCCTCCGGGTCCTGCGACGGGACGACAAGTCCGTCGTCGTCGACGTCGGCGGCAGGTCGGACCGGATTTCGGTGGACCGCCTCAAGCCGGCGCACGTGGACATCGACCAACTGCCACGGTTGCCGCTGAGCATACACAATCGCCTTACACCTGCCGATGACGCAACCAGGGAGCGATCACTGTACAGGGCTCGCCCAGGCCGCCCGGGCATGCCCAGACGCGCCTTTCCCGGGCTCGCCCAGGCCGCCCGGGCATGCCCAGACTCGCCTTTCCCGGGCAAACACTCCGATCGGCATGCCGCGCCCGGCTTGGGAGGCGTGGCTTCCGGCATGACGTGTTTGATTGTGCTTATATATATTGCTACCCGATAAACGGGCTTTTCAGAGTACCCGAGTTTTCGTTTTACCAATAAAGGAGCTCGGACGAATTCCCGTCTTTTGTCGCGTCAATCCTTTCGACTCGCGTAGGAGCGCAGCTCCTCACCGCCACCACGTCAACACCAAGAGGCCATTCGGCCCATCATGCCGCCACCACGTCAACACCAAGAGGCCATTCGGCCCATCATGCCGCCACCACGTCAACACCAAGAGGCCATTCGGCCCATCATGCCGGCACCACGTCAACACCAAGAGGCCATTCGGCCCATCATGCCGGCACCACGTCAACACCAAGAGGCCATTCGGCCCATCATGCCTGCACCATGTCAACACCAAGAGGCCATTCGGCCCATCATGCCTGCACCACGTCAACACCAAGAGGCCATTCGGCCCATCATGCCTGCACCACATCAACACCAAGAGGCCATTCGGCCCATCATGCCTGCACCACGTCATCAAGAGGCCATTCGGCCCATCATGCCTGCACCACGTCATCAAGAGGCCATTCGGCCCATCATGCCTGCACCACGTCAACACCAAGAGGCCATTCGGCCCATCATGCCTGCACCACGTCAACACCAAGAGGCCATTCGGCCCATCATGCTTGCACCACGTCAACACCAAGAGGCCATTCGGCCCATCAGGCCTGCACCACGTCATCACCAAGAGGCCATTCGGCCCATCATGCCTGCACCACGTCATCACCAAGAGGCCATTCGGCCCATCATGCCTGCACCACGTCAACACCAAGAGGCCATTCGGCCCATCATGCCGGCACCACGTCAACACCAAGAGGCTGCCATTCGGCCCATCATGCTGGCCCCACGTCATCATCAAGAGGCCATTCGGCCCATCATGCTGGCCCCACGTCATCATCAAGAGGCCATTCGGCCCATCAGGCCTGCACCACGTCATCACCAAGAGGCCATTCGGCCCATCATGCCTGCACCACGTCATCATCAAGAGGCCATTCGGCCCATCATGCCTGCACCACGTCATCAAGAGGCCATTCGGCCCATCATGCCTGAACCACGTCAACACCAAGAGGCCATTCGGCCCATCATGCCTGCACCACGTCAACACCAAGAGGCTGCCATTCGGCCAATCATGCCGGCACCACGTCATCACCAAGAGGCTGCCATTTGGCCCATCATGCCTGCACTACGTCAACACCAAGAGGAGGATATTTGGCCGATCATGCCTATACCACATCAACACCATGAGGCTGCTATTCGGCCCATCATGCCTGTACCACATCAACACCAAGAGCATGATATTCGGCCCATCATGCCTGTACCACATCAATACCATGAGGCTGCCATTCGGCCCATCATGCCTGTACCACATCAACACCAAGAGGATGATATTCGGCCCATCATGCCTGCACCACAACACCAAGAGGAGGATATCCGGCCCATCATGCCTGTACCACATCAACACCAAGAGGATGATATTCGGCCCATCATGCCTGTACCACATCAACACCATGAGGCTGCCATTCGGCTCATCATGCCTGCACCACGTCAACACCATGAGGCTGCTATTCGGCCCATCATGCCTGTACCACGTCAACACCGTGAGGCTGCCATTCGGCCTATCATGCCTGCACCACGTCAACACCAAGAGGCCATTCGGCCCATCATACCTGCACCACATCAACACCATGAATCAGCCATTCGGCCCATCATACCTGCACCACATCAACACCTGGAGGATTCCATTTGGCCCATCATACCTGCACCACGTCATCACCAAGAGGCTGCCATTTGGCCCATCATACCTGTACCACGTGAACACCAAGAGGAGGCTATTCGGCCCATCATGCCGGCACCACGTCATCAACAAGAGGCTGCCATTCGGCCCATCATGCCTGCACTACGTCGACACCAAGAGGAGGCCATTCGGCCCATCATGCCTGTACCACATCAACACCAAGAGGCTGCCATTCGGCTATCGTGCCGGCACCACGTCATCACCAAGAGGCTGCCATTCGGCCTATCATGCCTGCACTACGTCAACACCAAGAGGAGGCCATTTGGCCCATCATGCCTGTACCACATCAACACCAAGAGGCTGCCATTCGGCCCATCATGCCGGCACCACGTCATCACCAAGAGGCTGCCATTCGGCCCATCATGCCTGCACTACGTCAACACCAAGAGGGGGCCATTCGGCCCATCATGCCTGTACCACATCAACACCATGAGGCTGCCATTCGGCCCATCATGCCTGTACCACATCAACACCAAGAGGATGATATTTGGCCGATCATGCCTGTACCACATCAACACCATGAGGCTGCTATTCGGCCCATCATGCCTGCACCACATCAACACCAAGAGCATGATATTCGGCCCATCATGCCTGTACCACATCAATACCATGAGGCTGCCATTCGGCCCATCATGCCTGTACCACATCAACACCAAGAGGATGATATTCGGCCCATCATGCCTGCACCACAACACCAAGAGGAGGATATCCGGCCCATCATGCCTGTACCACATCAACACCAAGAGGATGATATTCGGCCCATCATGCCTGTACCACATCAACACCATGAGGCTGCCATTGGGCTCATCATGCCTGCACCACGTCAACACCATGAGGCTGCTATTCGGCCCATCATGCCTGTACCACGTCAACACCGTGAGGCTGCCATTCGGCCTATCATGCCTGCACCACGTCAACCCCAAGAGGCCATTCGGCCCATCATACCTGCACCACATCAACACCATGAATCAGCCATTCGGCCCATCATACCTGCACCACATCAACACCTGGAGGATTCCATTTGGCCCATCATACCTGCACCACGTCATCACCAAGAGGCTGCCATTTGGCCCATCATACCTGTACCACGTGAACACCAAGAGGAGGCTATTCGGCCCATCATGCCTGCACCACATCAACACCAGGAGGTTGCCATTTGACCCATCATGCCTGCACCGCACCAGACCAATTTTATTCGTTAAAACGACGCAATGTCATTGGGGGGAATTAGGGGATGAGTGGGGATGAGACAATGTGGAACACTCAGGGATATCCCAATGGTGCTGAAATGAAAATGGGGAAATATTTATTTCCAATATTAAAATAAAACAAGAAAAAGGCAAAAAAAAAAAAAAATCTTCCAGGTGGAGGAGTGGGTAAACCTGTTTTTTGGTGGGAAACAACACACGAGAAAAAACACAACAGACGAGACCAATAAACATACAACCCTCCGCACAGATGCACGAGACCCCTAAACACACAACCCTCCGCACAGATGCACGAGACCCCTAAACACACAACCCTCCGCACAGATGCACGAGACTCCTAAATGCACGAGACCCCTAAACACACAACACTCCGCACAGATGCACAAGACCCCTAAACACACAACCCTCCGCACAGATGCACGAGACCCCTAAACACACAACACTCCGCACAGATGCACGAGACCCCTAAACACACAACCACAGATGCACGAGACCCCAAAACACACAACACTCTGCACAGATGCACGAGACCCCTAAACACACAACCCTTCGCACAGATGCACGAGACCCCTAAACACACAACCTCAGATGCACGAGACCCCTAAACACACAACACTCGGCACAGATGCACGAGACCCCTAAACACACAACACTCCGCACAGATGCACGAGACCCCTAAACACACAACCCTCCGCACAGATGCACGAGACCCCTAAACACACAACCTCAGATGCATGAGACCCCTAAACACACAACACTCCGCACAGATGCACGAGACCCCTAAACACACAACCTCAGATGCACGAGACCCCTAAACACACAACACTCCGCACAGATGCACGAGACCCCTAAACACACAACACTCCGCACAGATGCACGAGACCCCTAAACACAACCCTCCACACAGATGCACGAGACCCCTAAACACACAACCCTCCGCACAGATGCACGAGACCCCTAAACACAACATTCCGCACAGATGCACGAGACCCCTAAACACAACCCTCTGCACAGATGCACGAGACCCCTGAACACACAACCTCAGATGCACGAGACGCCCCTAAACACACAACCCTCCGCACAGATGCACGAGACCCCTGAACACACAACCTCAGATGCACGAGACCCCCTAAACACACAACACTCCGCACAGATGCACGAGACCCCTGAACACACAACCTCAGATGCACGAGACCCCCTAAACACAACACTCCGCACAGATGCACGAGACCCCTGAACACACAACCTCAGATGCACGAGACCCCCTAAACGCACAACACTCCGCACAGATGCACGCAATCAGCCATCCACACTCAAGCTGTCAACCAAGGAATTTACTGGCAGAGTACTCACGTTATTTAACAGACAAGCTTTGGTTACACACAACTTGGTGATTCTTTTTGATTTGATTCTCCCCCAAATCATCATTGGAACAAATTAAGTGACGAAGTGATGTGGCAATGTAAAAAGTAACAAGATTGGTGTGGACTCCAGAGTGCAAACCCTTTTATTATTTATTCTATTATTTATTTACTTATTTTTAGCCTGTATAACTTTGAAATGGCCTTTTCAATCCTGATGGTAAATTCCAAAAAGTTTTCAATGCCCTGCAGCCAATAAAAGCTGATATTTTTGGTATAACTTAATAAATGTGAGCAAATTTCCAGGTACCAGAGCTGTGTTCAGTTACCAAGCAGTGAGCTAGCAGCGCTTGCCAAGCCAGCCGCTCCTTAACAACGCTTTCAAATGGGTTGCTTTCTCGGTCGCTTAGGCCATGTAGGAAAACTACGATATAAGAGAGATCCCACTTCTGACACCATGTAAGACAACTGTGATATGAGAGATCCCACTGCTGACACCATGTAACACAGCTACGATATTTTTGCGGTTTTGAGTTTGTACAATAAAGGTTAAATTTCCCCCTCATAGTTTAGTCACACAACAACACGTAGCCTCGCGATAGTCCAGTTATTTCTTAGTATGTGTGAGCATAGTCCTTTTCCTGTGTTAGTTTTGCATTGAGTAGAATAATGAGAGTAGGTCCTGCATTGCCTTATGCCGCCTCCATTGCCTTATGCCGCCTTACACCTCCTTATGCCGCCTTTGGCTTTTTGGCGCGAATTAACACGAGGCAGGCCTGGCAAATCAAGGCAAGACCGAATGAGGGCGGCGGAGAAGCTGACGGTAAGCGCGAGCCGCCAATCAGGGCTCGAAGGGAGTGGCTGCGGCACTGCGTCACAGGGTGTGGTTGGAACATTCGAGAGGGCTCAGGGCGTGGCAATAAAACCCGTTGCGCGAAGCCCCCACCCGAAGTTCCGGGAGAGGTGAGCTTGTGCATTGAGTTATTGGAGAGGCGCATGTTGATGAGAGTTACGAGTTCTGAGAAAGGATGCGCATGAACTAAGTTATAAGCTCTTACCAAAGTGGACGCTCGGTTGAGCTTGAGGCCAAGCCTCCATTGGGTTACGTGAGTGATCGCGTGCCGGTAACTCAACACGCCGTGGAAAACCGCCTGCCTGCTGCCCTTTGTTCGAGAGACGCGCTACAAGGGTCCCTTCCACCACCTGCTTGCCTTCATCGCGGGACGTGCTGTGACCGTGGAGAGCCACGCCGGGTGAAGCCGTTCCTCGACGACCAAGGCAGCGCCTAAACACCATCCTACCTGCATTTCCCGTTTGTGAGTGTGATTGGGCCCGTGTCTGGGGGTAATATAAGACTGATTAAGGCTGCTCTGTGTCTCTCTGCTTTCTACCGACTTGTACATATAAGTGTAAATAATAATTAAATTGTGTTCTTCCTTTATTCGACCGTCTCGTGTTTTCCATCATTGACTAAGCGTGGTACGAATAGAACCGCTCGAATCGGGTTCCAATACTAACGGTAACTGCACGGACCACGTGGTATGCAATCCGCTCGGTGTACCCAAATTACACGTGGCTCGTGCGAGGCTTGATTCCCCGCTTCCGCGGCGGTGCAGGTATTTAGGTACGTGCGAGACTTGTCCCGAAACCCTACCTTGCGTTTGCCCGGGAGGGGCGTTCAAGTCTCGGTTATGCCGGCCCAGAATGAACAAGGGGCTTAATCTCCCCTTGCTAAGGGTAGGAAGGGCGGCGGAAAACAGTAACAATATAATAGAGATCCCACTTCTGACACAATGTAACACAACTACGATGTAAGAGAGATCCCACTTCTGACACCATGTAATACAACTACGATGTAAGAGAGATCCCACTTCTGACATCATGTAACACAACTATGATGTAAGAGAGATCCCACTTCTGACACCATGTAACACAACTACGATGTAAGAGAGATCCCACTTCTGACGCCATGTAACACAACTACGATGTAAGAGAGATCCCACTTCTGACAACATTGAACACAACTACGATATAAGAGAGATCCCACTTCTGAAACCATGTAACACAACTACGATATAAGAGAGATCCCACTTCTGACACCATGTAACACAACTACGATAGAAGAGAGATCCCACTTCTGACACCATTGAACACAACTACGACATAAGAGAGATCCCACTTCTGACATCATGTAACACAACTATGATGTAAGAGAGATCCCACTTCTGACAACATTGAACACAACTACGATATAAGAGAGATCCCACTTCTGACACCATGTAACACAACTACGATATAAGAGAGATCCCACTTCTGACACCATTGAACACAACTACGACATAAGAGAGATCCCACTTCTGATACCATGTAACACAATTACGATATAAGAGAGATCCCACTTCTGATACCATGTAACACAATTACGATATAAGGGAGATCCCACTGCTGACACCATGTAACACAACTATGATATAAGAGAGATCCCACTTGTGACACCATGTAACACAACTACGATATAAGAGCGATCCCACTTCTGACACCATGTAACACAACTACGATATAAGAGAGATCCCACTTCTGACACCATGTAACACAACTACGATATAAGAGAGATCCCACTTCTGACACCATGTGACACAACTACGATATAAGAGCGATCCCACTTCTGACACCACATAAGATAACTGCTTTATTATCAGGCAATGGCTGTCTGGTGTGTTCTCGCGAGATCTCACACGACCACGCTCAAGTCACAAGCGCATATCGTATTTCACAAAACATGGAACCAACACGCACGCGCGCACACACACACACACACACACACACACACACACACACACACACACACACACACACACACACACACACACACACACACACACACACACACACACACACACACACGGAGCAGTTAACTGCATTACATTACACACCAATTGGCGAGTGCTCTACAAGAAACTTGGTAACTGAACACACTCCTGGATTCAAGAGTTTGATGACCTAGGGAAATAGATCCACACACTACCAAAGGGTATGAGGAGGTGCTGGAGCTACTTATATATGTAAGGAAGCCTAACACAAAAACAAGTAACAATGGCCTGGAAAAGAACAGAATGAGCACATGCGGATTTCAAGAGATCATGGATGTGCATCCAGGTGAGTGCACAATAGTACTGTAATAGCTATAGGCGGCTAACACAAAAAAAAAACCTTCACATTGCGATACAATGTCGTGGCGATGCTCGGGTGAACAACCATTAAGTAGTCCTTGTGCTCGGTATTAGTTGAATGGATTTATTTCAGCCATTATAGACCAAGAAAATGAGTGGAAAAAGAGAACCCTGAGGTCAATATCTGAAAGTATTACTTTCACACCGTTATCCACGCGATGTTCCAGTAATCGCGGGAAGCAATGGTCGGCCTTGTTCAGCCCAACGCAACTTCACCCTGCGACTCGCGTCTGCTACTTACTCATGCAGTCATCACCCATCGACTTCCTCCCACGTCCACATTGGTCCCGTCTCCAAAGGCAACCATCGAGAGTGGCTGGTGATTCAGCAGAGCACCCTCCACGCACTCTCAACAGGCAGTACTTCGTCCGACTGCTCGCCCATGCACTCCCTCTACCGCTGCCGCTTCTTCCTCTTCAACTTTTGCCGCCGGCAGTTACGTCACCTCCCACTATCCACGAGCTACTGCAACATCCCTCACAAACTTTAAATGCTGTTGCACACTAAACTGAAAGACATTTGGAGAAATTCTGACATCAGTAAGGCAACTTTTACTTACGGAATGAGTAAAGATCTACTGTAATATATATATATCCCACAAGGAAGTAATGACATGACCCTTCCTGCCCCTCCTGTAGAGAACGGGTGTATCTTGTCTCTAACAAAAGGTTTTCTATTTTTAGTATTCAGTTTCCAAAATTTCCATTTTATTACATCATCTTCTTCATCGTTGAATGTTTTTTTTTTATATCATCATCCTTCATTTAGTCCAGTACGACAAAAAGAGCGGTGTTGTCATTGTCCATTTTATTCACTTCCCGACACAAGTATGAAACTTGGCAGTGATGTTCGAATATAGAATACTGCACTGTCCAGTCCATGGCCATGAAGACCAGCCTTGGACAGATAGCCGAACGTTGCTTTAACTCCGAGGCGTATACCCGAACTTGGCGGGATTATCTTTTCGCGTGCGCAGGAAAGGCCCGAAGCCTTACCTGATCGGACGGCCGCCACGGGGTTTTCCCTCCAACCCACAAACGAGTAAACTAACACGACACAAAAGTAAAATGCAACAAATAATGATTTAATGAAAATATACGTGAAGCAATAAAAATGAAAGTTGAGGAAACTATAAGGCTAAGGTGAGGGACCCTCCACTCAACTCTGGTCTCGACGAGCACTTGGTGGGGACGCCTCGAACCACTGCGCGGGAAACGCACAAGATGGCGCGAATCTCCAAATGGCACCTTAGCCGCGAAGTGGCGGCAAAACGTGTCCATAGAGCACCACCGCTCAGGAACACCGTACTCTTCCTGTCGTTCCACGCACCACAAGGCTCCGATTAATCTCTCAGGCACACACGACACGGAGCACAACCATCTTTTTCCAATCCAGAACAAACGAAGCGAGAGGGAACCAAAATGTGACCGCCAGAGAGAGACAAAAATGCGACAGCTCGCTACAAACTCAGGACAGAGAGAGAGATAACGGATTCTTGCTCTTCTCAAACCTTCCAGCTCTGTGACGTCATACGAACAACCCTGACATCCCATTGACTCATCCCATCTCCCTGACAAATCATCCCCCGAATGTTGTTGTCGTTCGTAATGGCGGCCCTTTTTAGTTGAAATAAAAACGTAGGGAAAATCACAGGAGGCAATACATTCTGGGAATTTTTAATCTTACACCCTATAACTAATTAACACAAAACCACCCTCTGTGTGATGACACGTAAACAACTCTTAAGCTCGACGTTTACCCTGCTTATTTACATCGAGGTGGGCTTCCTCTTCACGTCACGCGGTCCATGCTAAACTCATCCTACCTTTCCTCTGAGATTCATCTCTACCCCCACAAACATAACAATACTCTTTCAATCAAGTCGGTTCCCAACTCCAAAATTCAACATTGCGGCCATTTAAAAAAAAAGTTGTTTTCATAATGGCTACCAAAATTGCCACAAACATTTTAATATTGAATTTAGGACGTATGCATATCAATACAAATCACAGAACTACATATTATCTATAAGAGGTTGATAATCTATCTATAATTCCAGTAATCTCTGTGTGTATGTATGTATGTATGTATGTATGTATGTATGTATGTATGTCTGTGACCGCTGTTTCTCGACAACCACGGGTCCGATATACTTTAAACTTGCCAGGTATATTGCTGGGGACCCGAGGATGTGCCTTTTCAAGGTTTCATATTAATCGGACAAGTAGTTACCGAGCTATGTCCAAAAAACGATTCAACCAATCAGAGAGCAGCGAGCTATCACGTGTGCCGAACGTGCCGAACAGACTCTGCCTCGGACGGCACATTTGAGAGCGTATTCATTTATTTCACGTTGGCAAACTATGTTGGCGTTAAACTATGTTTTAAAACTAATTACGTGCACGCTATGGCGATTTCTTTACCAAACTCCACAAGCCGTTCGCTTTGGACCAAACCATTTCATGTAAATAGAGGGGGGGGATTGTCACCGTACTCGCAAGCCGTTCGCTTTGGACCAAACCATTTCATGTAAATAGAGGGGGGGGGGGGGTTGTCACCGTACTCGCAAGCCGTTCGCTTTGGACCAAACCATTTCATGTAAATAGAGGGGGGGGGATATAATTTTAGATATATATATAGTACGGGCATGCCCTAGTATTTTAAATTTATCTTATTTTAGGTAAATTGGAAATTTTAACGACGTCTTATAGATAATATGTAGTTCTGTGATTTTGATACTCTTACATCCTAAATTCAATATTTAAAAAATGATGGCATGTTTTAGCAATTTTTGAAAAAAAATGGACGCCATGTTGAATTTTCGAGGTGGGTTATCAACTGGATTTGAAGAGTATCAATTATAAGAGCCTAACTTCCAGGTCTCAAGCTAGTATTACAATGTGAACGATTCACCATAGTAATGGGTGTTAACCACCAACACAAATGATGCAGGTGGGCACCCAGTCTGTACTGCACTCATGGTGTGTGAGCACGTGAGGGTTTCTAGACGAACTCGTGCGATGTGAGGAGTGCAGTGCTCGGAGAGGTCAGGAACACTGCCAGATGTGAGCTCGCATAAAATGGAGCCCACCAACATGAGATTATTCACTCCGACTGATGAAGGAAATTAAATACTCTCGATACTTGAATTCGAAGGTATAAACAGCATGGAGCCTCCTGCTTGGAGTATGCCACCGAATGCACTTCCAATTGAGACAAACAGAATATTTCGATTGTCTGACCTGATTGATTCGATTCCTGATAGAATCTGATTTAATACGTTATTTTTATTGTTTCGTGTGTGTCGGTGGGCCACAACAAACTAAAGCTTCATATCGAGTTTAGATAATAACCATTCCACAGCCTCAGGCACAGCGTGGTGAATGCTCTTCAAATCTCCCTCGACGGATTTTTTGGGGGATTGCTCCTAGGATGTGTCGTATGCCTTGAGTGAGTGTGCTGCAGTACTCGAACATCGGATTGCCACTAAACACTCCCGAGGTGTAATCAGGTAATCAGAAATTTTGGTGGCATGTTGGTACTTAATCAACATCTCTTTCCAGTAGACTTCTGGCCTTCTGGATTTCAGCCTGATCTTCGGTGGGCAGGTGACATCGCAGTTGTTTTCAAATGGCCAATTGATAGTTGCGCACACATACCTTATATCTGTGTATACCTGTCCTGATGAATGTGTTTTTTTTTTTTTTTTTTTTTTTTTTTGTATGCAGAATCGAGGCTCGTGTAAGAGCGAACACATTGAACATGAAAACATGCACAGACACATAAAACATGCAATGAAGGGAGCGGGAGACCAGAGGGGGAGGGAGAGGGAAGCACACAAGCACAACAACAGTAGAGAACAGGGACGTCGGAAGATCTGTGGAAGGGGGAGGGCTGGGAGGAGGGAGGGGTACACGGTATAAAGCAAATGAACACTACTAGGAATTTCAGGAAACATGGTGGGGATTGAAAGAGGTGGATTTGGGGTGTATTAACGAGGGTAGAAAAGATCAAGGTTTTGGATGGGGGAAGACAAGAGATGGTGGTGAACAGCTGTTTTAAAGACCTGGAGGGGGGAGAGGGATTCAGGAGAGTGAGGGAGTTTGTTCCAGAGGCGGGAGAAAAGAGGAATGAAAGAGTGAAGGTGAGCAGCGAGTCGTGATTTTGTCAGTTTCACCAGGAGAGGGATGCTGGCAGATCTTGTACGACCTGCAGGAATATTTGGGGGACGGAGCACAGATAGAGCCGGGGGAGCTTGGCCGGAGAGGAGTCGGTAGAAGACAGAAAGACCACCAGCAGTGAGCAAGTGAAAGGCCCTCAGAATCAGCTTCATCGCAGGAGATTCCAATGATTCTGAATGTGAATGCGAGTTGCAATAAAAAGCGTGCTGTTTCTTTGTTGGGGACTTTAAGTTCACTACAGGCTGGCAGGATGGCCTCAACTAGAGATATGCACATTCGCCTCTCAGCTCTCTACCTGGGTAGGTATTCCACCCCAGGCTAGAAAGCAGCTATGAACTGTCTTCCTGGTGTTTCACATGCAGGGGATTTGTCACGCATGCTGCCATTACTGGGTAGACGTTAAAGATCCCATGGCGTCCTTCGCGAAGAGTAGGCAAACTATCAGCGGCACCCTTGCAAAAAAAAATTCCAAAATTCCTACCCTAACCTTGTGTTCCCCCTGTCCTAAGGAAACAAAGTGAAAAAGGGTCAACCTCCAAGAGGATCGCTACGCCCCTTAGCTGGGCATGCGGATTAGTCGTAGTAGTAGTAGTAGTAGTAGTAGTAGATAATGTTACGTTTGTAGGGGGTAGACAATGATTACCTTAGCGCCAGGTGGAGTGTATAGATTACAATGCTCCTTCTGACACATGAAGAAGAAGAAACCTCGATGTATCATAAGTAGGAAATTTGTGAAGACCGTATGTCGGGTAAGCTTGTATCTTCGTCCCCATGAGAGGGGTGGGGTATGTTAAATAGCGAGGGATTATGGGTAAATTAATCCCCTGTATGTAATTGCCTCTGTAATGTTTTCCTGTGTTCCTTATGACCCCGCACTACACACCATAGACAAGCCAAGCAATCGATACCATAATTAATAACGCTAAATAAAAACCAACCGGAAACACGACATTGAGCACTTTCTCTGATAACACCGACTTGGTGAGCACAGTCACAGGCCGGTTTGTAAGGCCGCACCTCAAAGAGCAGTGATTGGTCTGGGATTTGATTGGCACAAGGACTGGTAAGATGGGACTCACTGATAGGAGCGGACATGGAGACGTCATGGGATGACGTCAGAGCCTCAAGTACAAAAGAATTGGAACGGCGGACATTTTCTCTTCTCGGCCTTCTCGTTCTGGATCCCATAGCGAATGGTCGCTATTGCTCTTGCGCAAGGAAGATTCATCACGAACGGTCGTGTTCCGACATCTTTATAGTGATCGTGAGGAGGAAGAACTGCAGACCGAGAACTGCGGTTTCCCAAGCAAGAATGACAAGTGGATGGGCGCAGCCTGTTCGCTGCACTCTCGACGATGCCAGCAGTGAGCGGATGCGCAGCGAGGCCTAGGTCGCGCCAACGTGCGCAGTTTCCCGCCAAGGATCTGAGGGGGTTTTGACGATTCCTGACGAGATTCCAGAGCTGATTTGAGCTAAGTGCCACAAACTACACATATTTATTTTCAGTTATTTCCCCCATTGTTTGTATTTGAGTCTGTGAGGGGTGGAGGGGTGGGTGGGGGGGGGGGGGGCACGACAATTAGGAATATAGTTTTATCATGCATTATTTTGTGACCGGCATTTTCTTTAATAAAACCGGTATTTTTGTACATTTTAATTCCGTGTCGGTTTGAGTTCATTTATTGCAGGGTCGAGGACGTCGGGTGGACTCGTGAAGGTAAGTTCTTCGGCCTCTCTCCCCGCGCGTATAACGAAGGTCAGCCATTGAATTGAACGCCTCGGAGTTAAAGCTCGTTTGGTCATCTGTGTCGCCCTGCGGTGTTCACCAGAGGGCAGGCACACGACAATAAGTTGGCTGTCCTATCTGGAAGCACGTACGCTTACTTAATGATGTTAAAATCCTTAGGTATGTTTCAAAAAGAGTAGGCCATTGTGTGACTGTACGGTTGTGAAATTTAAATTTGATGCTTCCTGTAGGCACTTTGCCAGCTTGTTGTGCCAATGAATTAGAAATTCTGTCAGAGATAGTACGTGAATTGCAAGGGAAAGATTTGGTGTATTTCTGAATGTCACGAAGACAAAGGTAATGATCGTGAACCAATTGGAGAAAAATCCAATTATTCGAGCAGATGGAGAATAAGTCGGGATTATAAACCAGTTCAATTATTTAGGAGCCACTGTAGCAAACGAGGGTAACGATTCGACGTAGATATGAAAAAGAAAAGTAATGGGGAAAACAATCCACGAGTGTGATGACAATGTTATGGAAATATCTAAGCATCAGTGAACCCACGAAGATTTGATGAGTAAAAATCCTAATTTTTCCGATTCCAACATGCACATGTGAAACATGGACAATAAATGCAAAGGATTGAAGGAAAATCCAGGCATTCGGATTGTGATGCCAACACAAGCTGCTGGATATCCCTCGAGAGCCAGAATAACCAATGAAAGTGCATAATGGAGGAAATTAAGGAACGACCTAAGCTGTGTCCCATAAGAGCCCCAGGAAATTACCACATTTTGGAGACAAGTTGTGAAAGTGAAAACCTCTAAAAGATGACGATGCAGAGGTCAGAGGAAAGTGCAATGGTGCAGAAGTAGATGCAGACCAAAGTTCAGATGAGCAGATGGCCTAATGCTCGAAAAGGTCTAATGGACATGTCGGTGGGCGAACATTATGGGAATAGTTCATAAAAATGTGCAGTGGTGCAGACTCACCATGAACGCCAATATTGATCAACGATGATCAGAACGACAATGCCCAGTCTGTAGGAGACCAGCATGGCTGACCTTGACAAGAAGGCAGATCAACACGAGCCAAAGATAGCACCAACTTTCAAACGATTCCAAGAGTGATGACAACTCTTTTTGGAACCAAGGAAGAAGTGTTCTGCAGCGGTGGACAACCTATTGAACACTTGTTCAAGGGAAACCCGACTTCACACTGCAGTATCATTAATTGATGTTTATTTATTGTTTTTGCAAGGAAAAAACTCGATGCTCCCGAGAAATCACCCTCACAGGATATTTTGCCCAGGTTGCATCTGCGGTGTTGAATGTGGAGGTTTCCTTGGAAAAAAATTAATGGATTCCTTTTGATCCCAATCAAGGCAAATGCATCCAAATCTGCTGACAAGTAGCGGAGGCAAGAAGGGAATTGCTCCGGGTGTTTCGAAGTACAAGAGATCTTGCGACCTTCGAAGCAAAGAGCCGAGGCAGGTGTAATAAGATTCAGTCGGGTGAAGGTTAACGCCAAAGTATCAGCTCTCACTCTCCCCCGACCATAAAAAGCAGCGAGCCGAGGCCGACTTTGCTGCCTGCACTCTTCTGTTTTACTATATCGCGTTAAGCCTTTTTCTCCTTCCCTTCTCTCTCGAGGTTATCGTTGAGCTTGGCCGGTGTTTCACAGATTGATAGGATCTATATATGGGATCCTCGAGGAAGCCTGCGCTTGGTAAAGGACAAACGATGACAAACATTGAGTGAAGTGATAGTTTTGATTCGTCTGAAGTTTTACATCAGAGTCCCCTGTTAATTCACCCCAGATCCACTTTTTTGAAATTCCAACTTCTTTCCTGGAAGTCCTAGCAGTGTCCATGTGTTTTATACCTCTCCCGCCCACCTCCCACATTCCCAAGCCTCCTCCCCCCAAGCCCTCCCCCTCCCACAGATCTCCCGATGTCCCTGCTCTCAAATGTTGTACTTGTGTGCTTCCCTCTCCCCATCTTGTCTCCCGCTCCCTTTATCTTATGTTTTATGTGTCAGTTTGTCTTTTTGTGATTAATGTTAGCTCTTACACGAGCCTCGATCTTGTATACAAAAAAAAAAAAATCAGGTTTACTTGTGTTTGAAGATGAATAAGATAAAATGAGTTGGGAAAGTTGATATAATACGTCCGACAACAGTGTGATGCTCAAAATCCTCGTGTTTAATTGTGCATGAACTGAAAAGCTGGGGGAAGTAGGGAAATAAGAAGGAAGGACATTAATATTTATGAAGGTAGGTTCAAATTTGACCATGACTTATGTTTCTAAAAGGTACAGTAAATGGATAAATTATAGATTTACACCGATAAATGTCGGAAAGAATGTCTTTTCTAATATTGTAAGCAATACCGAAGCCACAATCATATTGGACATTGAAGGTCAATGGATGCACCGTAGGCTTTGTTGAAATTTTAAGGTCATTGGATGATTGCCTGTCAAATAATTCTTTATCAAAGGGCATCTTGGGGGCGAGGACTTTAATAAAGGACAATCGAGGAGAGTAAGAATGGTGTCCTGCACTGGCTACGTAAATGTCCTAAAATCTAAATAATTATACACTGAAGGCGTACAAAAGCTTCCACTCCCACAGCACAAGTTGGTGTTCAAAGCTCGGGTGTAACAGTTAGAGCGTTCGCTCCAAGCCTGGGAGTTGGGTGGTTCAAACCCAGGCCGAGTCATACCAAAGACTTTAAAAATGGTACGTGCTGCTTCCTTGCTTGAGGTTCAACATTTAAAAGGATGGAGTTTGTATCTAAGGGGAAGCGATTCCTCCTCAGGTTGAAGTGCTCCGCTTAGTGCAGTCATAAAGGCTTTTTGCTGGTACCCAAAGTGCTCCGGGAAGTGACGGCGCTTCCCCAATGTCATTTGGCACGTTCAAAATGATGTAACCCGCCCCAAAATGCTCTCGGTGCGCAGAAATTCCAGGAAACTAGTGTGCTTGGGGCGAAACAGAATGTATTGTGTGTCCAGGATAAGGATCGTGACTTGGAATGGCTCACCAAGCTTCTGAAAGAAGCCGGAAATTACTTGGAAACGTACCTGAAAGAAAGGGTTCCGCACAACGAAAGACTTGGATAATTTTCTCAGCTCGACGAAAGGGCACCTGCTCATACTGCGAACTTCTGACCAGGTGGCATGGTGCAAGGCCCGAGTGCAGATGTGTGTTACACCAACCTCCCACGGATCACTACCGGTGAATGGACTGTGTATCTGGACAAGGTTCTTCTAAACACCGATGGGAAGGACATATCTGGGGCTGGTGCATGCACAGGTAAGTTTACAATGATGATATTTACTACAAATCATGTAGTAAATTGGGAGGAGGAGGAAGGAGGTGGCAATAGGGAGTGGAGCTGTGAGGGCTGCTGTAAATACAATATGTGTATATATATATACAGTGCGTATCAAAAAAAAGGTAATCCGAATTCAAGGGGTTAATATGCAATGGTTATTTATTTTGACAATTTACATGTGGTTTACGAATTGAGAGGAGATCCTCAGCTTTCCATTGATATCTTCCATGCATCATTTCTGTCACACATGACCGAGTACATGTTCATTGAAAATGACAAGTTCAAATCACATTTTTACAAGTTTGACTAATCGATGCAAGTCAGGGTAATTGGTGCAAAATGAACGTCAGATGTGAACTTTTCTCAGGAATGATTGGCCTTTATGCACCCACACCTTCAACATGTCCACCTCCCCTGTCAACACAAAGCTCACAGCAGCGGAGCATGCCCTGAACTGCTCATCTCACCAAAGCCGGGTCATTGCGCAAAGCATCGACTTCATGTCGAATACGGCCCTGCAATTCGTCAAGATCACCGGGAGGAGCTACGAACACCTTGTTCTTTAAATGTCCCCAAAGGAAATAATCACATGGTGTGAGGTCAGGTGATCTTGGCGGCCATTCCACTGCATGGTTGAGGGTGATGACTCGGTCTCCAAAGAGTTCCCTCAGTCGATCTCAGACAGCGATAAGACGATGTGCTGGGGCGCCGTCTTGGGCCCACCAAAGATATCTGGACACCACGAACCTGTTGCTCAAAGTTCTTCTCCAGCTGCGGTAAAACTTCATCATTGATCATCTGCAGATACCTGATACCATTGACATTCCTTTGAAAGAAAAATGGTCTGATCACCTGACCACTTCCACAATGTCCCAACCAAACAGTCCACTTTTGTCGATTCATGTTGGTGTCAAAATTAAATTCCGGGGGTTACCCTATCGGTGCATATTCAAGAACATTATGGGTATTGACCTTGCCGTCCATGGCGAAAGCAGCTTCGTCACCGATAACGAGATACCGCAGGAAATTGACATCTGCTTCACAACGTGCTATCAACCATCTGGCAAGCACCAGCCTCCTGGCAAAATCCCCTGGCATAAGTTGATGCCGGATGTGAATCCGATGTGGATGTTGGTGGAGGTCCAGTCTTGTGATTCGGTTGATTGTTGCCGAAGGCAATCCCGTCCCATTTCGTCTTGCGCTGGTATCCCAAGAATGCTCCAAAACTTGCTGCCTTACTGCTGCAACGTTCATTTCCGATCGCCCAGTGCGCCTCCTACCAGAATTCTCCTTGTTGCGGTTGAGGCTAGTGCCATGCTCTTGGTATTTTCTAACATTCGCCCAGATGGTTTTGGCTACTGGAGGCTCCCGTTCTGGGAAACATTCCCTGAACGCATCACGAGTTCACTGCAAACTTCCAGTTTGGTGAAAGGTTGTAACCATGAAGGTCCGCTGTTCAGTCGTAAGTTGAACCATCTTTTCAATGACTCAGACTGTCTCTAAACCCATACACTGTAGGCCCATCTTAAATACCCATCTTAAACAAAGGATGACGCAACCGACGATTACCAGACCAGCTTAACAATTTTACATAATCAACTTGGCAGTCGACAAGTAATGCGTCCATTTTAAACTGTCTTGGACCGATAAGCCAAACTTGTAAAAATGCGATTTGAACTTGTCATTTTCAATGAACATGTACTCGGTGATGTGTGACAGCAATGATGCATGAAAGGCATCAATGGAAAGCTGAGGATCTCCTCATAATTGGTAAACCACATGTAAATTGTCAAACTAAATAACCTTTGCATATTAACCCCTTGAATTCGGATTACCTTTTTTTTGATACGCACTGTATGTATATATATATTGAGCGAAGAGGTCGCGGGGGTACGCGACGAGGTAACGCGGCTAGAGGAGCGCAGGTTGAGTGAGTTGGAGCAAAGCACAGCCGGGTGGACCGGGATAGAAATCGCGACTCAGGGTGTGAAAAACCCGACGGCCGTCGAATTGAACAGGGAAAATTCATATGCACTGGCGGAAAAAGAAAATGAATTAATTATAGTCGAAATTGTGGCTGACAGGACGACAGAGGCAGTAAATGAATTGGAGGGAGAGATGGAATATGCTCAAAGTCTGTATTCGCATCCTGATGCCGTGCTTGCTAATCCTTATAAAGATTTGCAGGTGCGGGTTGAGAGGAGGATCCCAAAGGTGAGCCGGGCTGTATATGGTGCAAAAAGGTTTTGCGGGAGAGTGTTTGGCGCGAGAGGGTTTTTCGCGCGCTTGGGCGCCCAGCGTAACCCGGGCGGTTGTGGAAGGTCCGTGGTGCGCTGTGTGAATGGAAATGGCGTGCGTGTGCGAATGGCGCCCGAGCGCGAGTGTGTTACCGAGTGCGAGGAAGAGTGCACGACAGAGTCCGAGTGCGAGCGTGAATGCACATCAGAGCGTGATAGTGAGGGTGAGAGTGACACGGAGTGTGAGTTGGTTGTGGCGAGTGTGCGAGAATGCACACCTGAGTTGGTTGTGGCGAGTGTGCGGGAATGCACACCTGGGTTGGTTGAGGAGCGTGTGCATGAGAGCACACCGGATCGTGTGATTGGGTGTGCGACGAGGGATTGCACACCTGTGGGTAGGTGTGTGCTGAGTGGGTGGATGCAGACGTGCACACCCGGGAGTGTTACATGGTGTGTAACAGAGGAGTGTGTGATAACAGAGTGTGCGAGGAGAATGGATGCGCGAAATGAATGCGTGGGATGTACGAAAGGAGTTGGCGCGCGAGAATTTGCGAGTATGGCAAGGAACGCGAGTGGATATGAGCATGCAAGTGGAGCATCGACGTTGACCAGGACAGCGGTTAGGCCGACGTTTAGCCGACGCGAGCTCTCAGTCCGTGACGGGCTTTGTGTGCTGCGGGGGCCGGCCGGGGTCGTGGCCGCGTCACTCCTGCACGGGGCGCCGTGCACGATTCTGGCCGGGCTCCGCCCTGCACGGTCGATTCCACGCTTTGCCAGGCAAGGCGACTGGCCCGGTTCGAGGGGAGGTAGGAGGGGTCGGAGCAGCGCCCCCTTGTGGTGGCGGCGCTCCGGCCGTGCAAGGCTGGGCAATCGCGCTTGGGAGCGCAAGGCCTTGCACCGAGATGGTGCCTGGAGTCTTGGCCCGACAAAACCTCCTCCCCTGAATCCGAATGCCGGACGGACCCAACCTGTAGGAGACAAACCACCCGAATTCATTGCTCGGCTTTGCGAAGCCGAGCTTTGATGATGTAATGACGCACCGAGAGGCTCGATTGTAGTGGACTGTGATGGTGATAGTGATGCAGAGAGATGGTAGCCCTACCATCCCTCACATCATTACTTTGGGCACATGAGCTATAGTTTTATGGGGTATGGCGGTGAAAACCTAGCCAGGGAGGGCTTGGATAATCATTAGGGACCTAGAGATGACAATAGGTGACCAAGATTTAAGTAGTGACATTGTACAAGTAGTGGGGACGTAGAATAGGTTAGATGGATGTTAATGACGTGGGATGTGCATAGTTTAATGGGGTGACAGGGAAGCACAAACCTTAGAAGGGCAATAGTTAGATTAGATGATGCAGTGTGTTTGTATTGAGGGTGATGAAATGAGGAATTGCGAATGTAAGTTCCTGGTTGTGCTGGTGATGAAATGAGGCAATGGTTTGGAGAAGTGAAAGTGTATTGAGCAGAGTATCGAGGATGTGTGTGATTGTGCATTGAGTGATTGACTTGCAAGGTGTGCAAGTGAAATACAGGTGTATGGAGAATGGTTGGATGGAATAGATGGTCTGGAGTAAATGGAGTGTGGAATGAATGGTGTGGAGTGAGTATTGTGGAATATGTGGAGTGGAGTGTATGGTGCGAAGGAGTGGATGGGGGAAGGATGGACCCCTTCACGAGTACCCGGGGAGGGTAGTTTAAAAGTAGGTAGAGGGAGTAGGTAAATTGTGGTTGGATATTGACCTCTGGTGCTGAAAGTAGCAGAGTACTGCTTGGTTGGTGCGTAAGTGAAATGGAATGGCTGGGCGTGTGGCCTGTTAGTGAGAATGGTTGGTTGGGCACTCCGCCACTGTTAGTCTGTTGGCCAGGTGAGGCCGCAGGTAGGCTCTGGGAGCCAGTTAGTGTTCAATGGGGCTTGAGGATCCTATGGAGAGGACCCGGGTAGCCCGACGCCAGAGAGGGCGGTAGTGGGGTGAGAGAGCCAGAGGGCCTTCCCCAGGTTAGGGTGAGGAGCAGGTAAGCTCGGGTGGCGATGTACAGTGGCGGAGGTGTGCAGGTGAGCGGACCTGCTGGTGAGCCACACGACCCAGCCCCGAAATTGTGCGAGGGCACAGGGAGCAGAATCGGGGGAGTGAGACCCCAAATTGGAGAGCGCCACAGTATGTTCAATGGGAATTGGTTTTTAGAACCGCATAGAGTAAAGTGGCCAATGGTTTGGCAGTGCAAGACTCCGGGTAGTTTAAAGTGTGTTAATGTCATTTAGAATATAGATAGGAGAAAGTCTCTTCGCACCATCTACGTCCACTCACCAAGGTGATAAAACTCCACACCATATTTTGGCAGACATTTGGGAATGAAAGACGCATCTCGACGTGGGGGTGACATTGTTTGTTATTCCATCTTTTCCTCCTTAGGGGGGATTGATGACGAATTTGGATTAGAGGGAATGGGAAGGACAAGACGGGTAGAGACGGAGTTTGTAAATGTGTAGACTGTGTAAATACGAGGTAAGGGCAAGGGTAGGTTAGGTGACAAGGAGGGGGGGGGGGGGGGGGGGAACGTACGCTAGGGACGGGCTTTCTCCGCTCGCTCTCCAGCGCCCTTCACCTTGCATTGCCTTGTTTTTCATGTGTACTCTTGCGGCCTTGCCCCGCTGCTTTGCTTGTCCTCCTTCCCCCACTCATGGACTTGTTTCTTTTGGGCCCGGGGGGAGTGCGCAGGTGACTGCAGTTGTGTGCCCGCACCTCCGCTGCCTCCGGCCTGCACTGGCACACCACTTATGGACTACATGTTCTGTGGCCTAGCACCACCTTATGGACCCCACGTTCTGTGGCCTGGGACCTCTGCTGGGGACCGGTCATTGCTGCCAGCAGTATTTTGGTTGAGGACCATGGTTTTAAGTGGCACCTATGCCATGCAGGTGGACCACCGGAGTTGGGCCTGCTGGCCATAAATAAAGAGCCGACACGATCGGTGCAATCCGTTTTATTAAATAGGCAGAAAGTGAGAAGAGCAAGATGACCAGAACCAGAGGCCCAGCGGAGAAGACATCACAAGACACCATTTATTAGTTTTTCTTTGAAATGTGTTTTGTGCTTTTCTTGATGGTGCTTTGCTGGGTATTTTCATTTAGGGTGCTTTTTGGTGCATTTTTATTATTGGTGCATATTGGTGCATGTGGTATGGTGTATCAGTGCAGTGCAGTGTGGTATTTTTCCTCTTTTCAAAAGTTTCTGCTTTTGGTCCCACCAAAGACAGGTCCTGGGTGTAGTTGTAAATAATCAAAATAGTAGTGTCTTTGTAAATAACATTGTCCCCACCGGTTAAATGTTTAGTTTCAAGACCATTCCGCAATTCGGTTAGTCTGTGGGAATGAGTCTGTTAGGTAGAATGCAACGCAGCAGGTGGGACATATTTAGTGTTAAAACTGTCGCACTCAGGGTGAGGTTAACAGTAGAGGGTAACTACATCTACGTGCCACACTAATTGTTAAAAGAATTCCCTTGTGTGTCAGCCCGGGACGGGGGTGGAAAAATGGAGGGTGCAGTGTTGTAGTTTTAGAACCCTCACTTGTAAATAATTCTTGTAAATATTCTATTTGTTAAAAGGTCAAAGGTCGCACCCATAGTTAGGCCATATGCAACACGTAGGTCACCATAGGACTTTAGTTATCTCTTTAGTATGTGTTTAAATAAGGCCATGTTCCCAATAGTCGAATCTGCGTTGCATTAATCAAATAAGGTAGGCCCCATTCATCACATTCGAACCTCTCTCTCTCTCCAAGCTACTCCATCATGCCCACCTACAGTCGGGGCTTGTCCCTCCCAATTCTATAACATGCCTTCGCTTGCCAGCAGCGTTCGCTGCATTGAGCCGTCATCGCTGCCTTAAGCGCTCATCCCGGCCGCCATTACGCACGCGGTCAAACTGGAGAAGAAGGGGGCGGAGCGCTAAGAACGAGGCGTGGCCCTGTCAACATTCCGTCGAGGGCGGGGCCGGTGAGCCCTCGCTGACCAATTGGGGCTGAGGTAAGCTCACTGATAGGCGTGGCTCAATGAAGCGCGCATTGATTTCTAAGCGGACTATATAAGCGCAAGCGCGATGCCTTTTCACAGAGAGGAGGACTTGCTAGAGAGAGGAGAGGAGAGAGAGGAGGGAGAGAAGCTGAGTAAGGAGTTCACGAGCAGAGTGAGTGGGAGAGCCGCGCTAACAGAGAGGGCACGGACAGAGCTGCATTGGAACGAGCTGCGCTGGGGAACTCCTATTTCATATGAATTCATAGGAACTGCGCATACGGACTTGCGAAGGACTTCCCCCCCGCCCCCCCCCCCCCGCCATATGTAAGGTCCGGTCGCGCGCCAACGATACGCACTAGCTGCCTGCCATTCTTCGCCGTGGACCCGGAGCCTGGAACCATCTGCTTGGACCTTCTCCTCCTACCACTACCATCCCGTGTGAGTCTGTCTGTTTGTCCGGGGTTTGTTAAGTTTAGACTGTGTAGTTAAGCCTGCCCTGTGTCCTGCTTCTTCTTCTTCTCCCTGTACATTCTTCCCTTTCGTGTCCTCTTTGGGTTTTTGTATATAATTAATAAACCCACTCTTTGTTCTTCTTATTTTCTGCGTTTGCTCTTATTCGATCGCTTGCGTCCTTTCTTTCAATTTAGTACCTGTGGCACGATAGGAACCGCTTTAATCGGGTTTAGTCTATGGTTAACGGCCTGAATCGCGGCTCGCTTCGCTCGGCGTATCCATTACCGCTGTGGCTCGGGTGGGAGTTGTCTCCTCGCTTGCAGCCGGTGGTAGTACTTAGGTAATAAGACTAATTGGGCTTACAACCCTACTTACCACCGACCGGAAGTGACGTCATAATTTCCAGGATTGGGGGACAGCCAGCTTAAAAGACAAGGGGACGACCCCCCCCCCCCACCCTTGATAAGGGGAGAGCCGACCCACGAATCCGCAACAATTGGTGTCTGGGAGTGGGATTGGACCCGAACCAAATTTTTATTCCATCTTAAAAAAATTTCGTCAAAATTTTGAGTGGCCAAAATTTTTATTTAACTTCCAAATTGAGTCGTGCCATGGATGATGAAGGCGATCGGATGCCGGTGGGGGGAAATGAGGAGGTAGAGTTAACCCAGGACCCCAGAGAGGAAGTGGGAGTAATGGAGGAGGAAAATAATGAAGGTGCGGTAGAGGGGGTTGCAGGCACACAAAATGGCGGCGCCTCGCACATGGCGGCGAGAGCTGAACCCGCTGTACCCACGGCCTTTGACCTGCAGCAGTTTATGGCACGATTCAGCGAATACATGGCAGAGTCAAAGTGCGACAATGATAAAAGGAGGGAGGAAATGAGAGAATTAAGGGACGAAGCAAGGCGTAACATTGATAAAACCACCCGGGAAATAAATAATATGGATAGCAGAATGGGAGAGCAAATGGGAAGCCAAATTGGGGGGTTAGACAGCAAATTTGGGGGGTTAGACAGCAAATTTGAGGGGTTAAACAGCAAATTGGGGGGATTAGAGCACAAATTGGGGGGCCAATTGGAGGACGTAGATGACCAAATGAAAGATATTAACGAGGGGCTGGCGAGGGGGCAAGCCAGGTACGAAATAAAGGAATTTGAGAAAGAGGTGGACCGCAGATTGAGCGAAGAGGTCGCGGGGGTACGCGACGAGGTAACGCGGCTAGAGGAGCGCAGGTTGAGTGAGTTGGAGCAAAGCACAGCCGGGTGGACCGGGATAGAAATCGCGACTCAGGGTGTGAAAAACCCGACGGCCGCCGAATTGAACAAGGCAAATTCATATGCACCGGCGGAAAAAGAAAATGAATTAATTAGAGTCGAAATTGGGGCTGAAAGGATGACAGAGGCAGTAAATGAATTGGGAGGGAGAGATGGAATATGCTCAAAGTCTGTATTCGCATCCTGATGCCGTGCTTGCTAATCCTTATAAAGATTTGCAGGTGCGGGTGGAGAGGAGGATCCCAAAGGTGAGCCGGGCTGTATATGGTGCAAAAAGGTTTTGCGGGAGAGTGTTTGCCGCGAGAGGGTTTTTGGCGCGCTTGGGAGCCCAGCGTAACCCAGGCGGTTGTGGAAGGTCCGTGGTGCGCTGTGTGAATGGAAATGGCGCGCGTGTGCGAATGGCGCCAGAGCGCGAGTGTGTTACCGAGTGCGAGGAAGAGTGCACGGCAGAGTCCGAATGCGAGCGTGAATGCACATCGGAGCGTGATAGTGAGGGTGAGAGTGCAGCCGGTGGTAGTACTTAGGTAATAAGGTTTTGCGGGAGAGTGTTTGCCGCGAGAGGGTTTTTGGCGCGCTTGGGAGCCCAGCGTAACCCAGGCGGTTGTGGAAGGTCCGTGGTGCGCTGTGTGAATGGAAATGGCGCGCATGTGCGAATGGCGCCAGAGCGCGAGTGTGTTACCGAGTGCGAGGAAGAGTGCACGGCAGAGTCCGAATGCGAGCGTGAATGCACATCGGAGCGTGATAGTGAGGGTGAGAGTGACACGGAGTGTGAGTTGGTTGTGGCGAGTGTGCGAGAATGCACACCTGAGTTGGTTGTGGCGAGTGTGCCGGAATGCACACCTGGGTTGGTTGAGGAGCGTGTGCGTGAGAGCACACCGGAGCGCGGGATTGGGTGTGCGACGAGGGATTACACACCCGTGGGTAGGTGTGCGCTGAGTGGGTGGATGCAGAAGTGCACACCCGGGAGTGTTACGAGGTGTGTAACAGAGGAGTGTGTGATAACAGAGCGTGCGAGGAGAATGGATGCGCGAGAGGAATGCGTGGGATGTACGAAAGGCGGCGCGCGAGAATTTGCGAGGATGGGAAGGAACGCGAGTGGATATGGGCATGCAAGTGGAGCATCGATGTTGACCGGGACAGCGGTTAGGCCGACGTTTAGCCGACACGAGCTCTCAGTCCGTGACGGGCTTTGTGTGCTGCGGGGGCCGGCCGGGGTCGTGGCCGCGTCGCTCCTGCACGGGGCGCCGTGCACGATTCGGGCCGGGCTCCGCCCTGCACAGTCGATTCCGCGCTTTGCCAGGCAAGGCGACCGGCCCGGTTCGAGGGGAGGTAGGAGGGGTCGGAGCAGCGCCCCCTTGTGGTGGCGGCGCTCCGGCCGGGCAAAGCTGGGCAGTCGCGCTTGGGAGCGCAAGGCATTGCGCCGAGATGGTGCCTGGAGTCTTGGCCTGACAAAACCTCCTCCCCTGAATCCGAATGCCGGACGGACCCAACCTGTAGGAGACAAACCACCCGAATTCGTTGCTCGGCTTTGCGAAGCCGAGCTTTGATGATGTAATGACGCACCGAGAGGCTCGAGTGTAGTGGACTGTGATGGCGATAGTGATGCAGAGGGATGGTAACCCTACCATCCCTCACATCATTACTTTGGGCACATGATCTATAGTTTTATGGGGTATGGCGGTGAAAACCAAGCCAGGGAGGGCTTGGATAATCATTAGGGACCAAGAGATGACAACAGGTGACCAAGATTTAAGTCGTGACATTGTACAAGTAGTGGGGACGTAGAATAGGTTAGATGGATGTTAATGACGTGGGATGTGCAAAGTTTAATGGGGTGACAGGGAAGCACTAACCTTAGAAGGGCAATAGTTAGATTCGATGATGCAGTGTGTTTGTAGTGAGGGTGATGAAATGAGGAATTGCGAATGTAAGTTCCCGGTAGTGCTAGTGATGAAATGAGGCAATGGTTTGGAGAAGTGAAAGTGTATTGAGCAGAGTATCGAGGATGTGTGTGATTGTGCATTGAGTGATTGACTTGCAAGGTGTGCAAGTGAAATACAGGTGTATGGAGAATGGTTGGATGGAATAGATGGTCTGGAGTAAATGGAGTGTGGAATGAATGGTGTGGAGTGAGTATTGTGGAATATGTGCAGTGGAGTGTATGGTGCGAAGGAGTGGATGGGGGAAGGATGGACCCTTCACGAGTACCCGGGGAGGGTAGTTTAAAAGTAGGTAGAGGGAGTAGGTAAATTGTGGTTTGGAATTGACATCTGGTGCTGAAAGTAGCAGAGTACTGCTTGGTTGGTGCGTAAGTGAAATGGAATGGCTGGGCGTGTGGCCTGTTAGTGAGAATGGTTGGTTGGGCACTCCGCCACTGTTAGTCTGTCGGCCAGGTGAGGCCGCAGGTAGGCTCTGGGAGCCAGTTAGTGTTCAATGGGGCCCGAGGATCCTATGGAGAGGACCCGGGTAGCCCGACGCCAGTGAGGGCGGTAGTGGGGTGAGAGAGCCAGAGGGCCTTCCCCAGGTTAGGGTGAGGAGCAGGTAAGCTCGGGTGGCGATGTACAGCGGCGGAGGTGTGCAGGTGAGCGGACCTGCTGGTGAGCCACACGACCCAGCCCCGAAATTGTGTGAGGGCACAGGGAGCAGAATTGGGGGAGTTAGACCCCAAATTGGAGAGCGCCACAGTATGTAATTGGTTTTTAGAACCGCATAGAGTAAAGTGGCCAATGGTATGGCAGTGCAAGACCCAGGGTAGTTTAAAGTGTGTGCATGTCATTTAGAGTATAGATAGGAGAAAGTCTCTTCGCACCATCTACGTCCACTCACCAAGGTGATAAAACACCACACCATATTTTGGTAGACATTTGGGAATGAAAGACGCATCTCGACGTGAGGGTGACATTGTTTGTTATTCCATCTCTTCCTCCTTAGGGGGGATTGATGACGAATTTGGATTAGAGGGAATGGGAAGGACAAGACGGGTAGAGACGGAATTTGTAAATGTGTAGACTGTGTAAATACGGGGTAGGGGCAGGGGTAGGTTAGGTGATGGGAGGGGGGGGGGGGGGGACGTACGCTAGGGACGGGGTTTCTCCGCTCGCTCTCCAGCGCCCTTCCCCTTGCATTGCCTTGTTTTTAACGTGTACTCTTGCGACCTTGCCCCGCTGCTTTGCTTGTCCTCCTTCCCCCACTCATGGACTTGTTTCTTTTGGGCCCAGGGGGAGTGCGCAGGTGACTGCAGTTGTGTGCCCGCACCTCCGCTGCCTCCGGCCTGCACTGGTACACCACTTATGGACCACATGTTCTGTGGCCTAGCACCACCTTATGGACCCCACGTTCTGGGGCCTGGGACCTCTGCTGGGGACCGGTCATTGCTGCCAGCAGCATATTGGTTGAGGACCACAGTTTTAAGTGGCACCTATGCCATGCAGGTGGACCACTGAAGTTGGGCCTGCTGGCCATAAATAAAGAGCGGACACGATCGGTGCAATCCGTTTTATTAAATAGGCAGCAAGTGAGAAGAGCAAGACGACCAGAACCAGCGGCCCAGCGGAGAAGACATCACAAGACGCCATTTACTAGTTTTTCTTTGAAATGTGTTTTGTGCTTTTCTTGATGGTGCTTTGCTGGGTATTTTCATTTAGGGTGCTTTTTGGTGCATTTTTATTATTGGTGCACATTGGTGCATGTGGTATGGTGTATCAGTTCAGTGCAGTGTGGTATTTTGTCCTCTTTTCAAAAGTTTCTGCTTTTGTTCCCACCAAAGACAGGTCCTGGGTGTAGTTGTAAATAATCAAAATAGTAGTGTCTTTGTAAATAACATTGTCCCCACCGGTTAAATGTTTAGTTTCAAGACCATTCCGCAATTTCGGTTAGTCTGTGGGAATGAGTCTGTTAGGTAGAATGCAACGCAGCAGGTGGGACATATTTAGTGTTAAAACTGTCGCACTCAGGGTGAGGTTAACAGTAGAGGGTAACTACATCTACGTGCCACACTAATTGTTAAAAGAATTCCCTTGTGTGTCAGCCCGGGACGGGCCTGGAAAAAGGGAGGGTGCAGTGTTGTGGTTTTAGAACCCTCACTTGTAAAGAATTCTTGTAAATATTCTATTTGTTAAAAGGTCAAAGCTCGCACCCATAGTTAGGCCATATGCAACACGTAGGTCACCATAGGACTTTAGTTATCTCCTTAGTATGTGTCTAAATAAGGCCATGTTCCCAATAGTCGAATCTGCGTTGCATTAATCAAATAAGGTAGGCCCCATTCATCACATTCGAACCTCTCTCTCTCTCTCCAAGCTACTCCATCATGCCCACCTACGGTCGGGGCTTGTCCCTCCCAATTCTATAACGCGCCTTCGCTTGCCAGCAGCGTTCGCTCCATTGAGCCGTCATCGCTGCCTTAAGCGCTCGCCCCGGCCACCATTACGCACGCGGTCAAACTGGAGAAGAAGGGGGCAGAGCGCCAAGAACGAGGCATGGCCCTGTCAACTTTCCGTCGAGGGCGGGGCCGGTGAGCCCTCGCTGACCAATCGGGGCTGAGGTAAGCTCACTGATAGGCGTGACTCGATGAAGCGCGCATTGATTTCTAAGCGGACTATATAAGCGCAAGCGCGGTGCCCTTTTCACAGAGAGGAGGACTTGCTAGAGAGAGGAGAGGAGAAAGGAGGAGGGAGAGAAGCTGAGTACGGAGTTCTTCACGAGCAGAGTGAGTGGAAGAGCCACGCTAACAGAGAGGGCACGGACAGAGCTGCATTGGAACGAGCTGCGCTGGAGAACTCCTAATTCATATGAATTCATAGGAACTGCACAGATGGACTTGCGAAGGACTTCCCCCCCCCCCCCCCCCCCACACCATATGTAAGGTCCGGTCGCGCGCCAACGATATGCGCTAGCTGCCTGCCGTTCTTCGCCGTGGAGCCGGAGCCTGGAGCCATCTGCTTGGACCTTCTCCTCCTACCACTACCATCCCGTGTGAGTCTGTCTGTTTGTCCGGGGTTTGTTAAGTTAAGACTGTGTAGTAAAGCCTGCCCTGTGTTCTCCTTCTTCTTCTTCTTCTCCCTGTACATTCTTCCCTTTCGTTTCCTCTTTGGGTTTTTGTATATAATTAATAAACCCACTCTTTGTTCTTCTTCTTTTCTGGCTTTTCTCTTATTTGATCGCTTGCGTCCTTTCTTTCAATTGAGTACCTGTGGCACGATAAGAACTGCTTTAATCGGGTTTAGTCTATGGTTAACGGCCCGAGTCGCGGCTCGCTTCGCTCGGCGTATCCATTACCGCTGCACCTCGGGTGGGAGTTATCTCCTCGCTTATGGCCGGTGGTAGTACTTATGTAATAAGTCTAATTGGGCTTACAACCATACTTACCACCGACCGGAAGTGACGTCATAATTTCCAGGATTGGGGGACGGCCAGCTTAAAAGACAAGGGGACTAACCCCCCCCTTGATAAGGGGAGAGCCGACCCCCGAATCCGTAACAATATAAATATATATATATATAGCGTATATATATATATATATATATATATATATATATATATATATATATATATATATATATATATATAATGGTATCTGTAATCTGGTTCTCCAACCTAATGAGCGGACAACATGACGTCATCGCCATGCACGTCCGCCTTGCCTGCAAAGTTCCAGAGGAACCATCTAGCAGTGTGTCATTACGGATTATAAATACAGATACTGTCACAAGTGCATGCAAAACTCACAGTTACCGACCTGGTTTCGCCCTTGTTGGGGCTTCATCAGGGCAACACAGTGAGGCTTTCCATACACTTGTAACTCTGTGACCCTTTCGGTTTTTATATCAGTCACTATGCGACCTTCATATCATCAGTGGAGAACCGCCAGCAAGGTGTCCCATACAGCTGCTGCTGCACCTTGCTGGGAGCGATAAGCACCGCCTGCCACGCGGTGACGTTATCTCTGGTATCCACTCATCATATGGAGTCGACCTGGTTGCGGTTGGGAGTTACTAATAATGGTATCTGTAATCTGGTTCTCCAACCTAATGAGCGGACAACATGACGTCATCGCCATGCACGTCCGCCTTGCCTGCAAAGTTCCAGAGGAACCATCTAGCAGTGCGTCATTACGGATTATAAATACAGATACTGTCACAAGTGCATGCAAAACTCACAGTTACCGACCTGGTTTCGCCCTTGTTGGGGCTTCATCAGGGCAACGCAGTGAGGCTTTCCATACACTTGTAACTCTGTGACCCTTTCGGTTTTTATATCAGTCACTATGCGACCTTCATATCATCAGTGGAGAACCGCCAGCAAGGTGTCCCATACAGCCCGAGTCGCGGCTCGCTTCGCTCCCAGCAAGGTGCAGCAGCAGCTGTATGGGACACCTTGCTGGCGGTTCTCCACTGATGATATGAAGGTCGCATAGTGACTGATATATATATATATATATATATATATATATATATATATATATATATATATATATATATATATATATATATATATATATGTATATACAGACTTGGCATTTAATATGGAATATTTTTTTGTGGGGGTGAACTTACTTTTCAAGATGACTTAGAACCAAAAGTTCATTGGAATTATGTTGAAATTATTCTAGATTTTGTTAATGTGATGTTTAAAAGAAACAAAAACCACATTTGACATTTCGAAGCAAATAAATTGATCCTCGAAAGTGATGTAAACTGATATCGAACTCAATTCATGGACAGTACTGTGTTAAACGTCTGTACGTTTTCCAGAAGTCTCTCTTTATTTTGCACATTAGGCAAAAAAAATTTCAACAAAAACAAAAGCTAAATTATGACTGGGATTACGGACAGTAAAATTACAGTTCAGTACTTCGTGTAACCCCCACGAGCATTCAGGAGAGCACGGACACGTTGAGGCATGCTGTTCACGAGATTTGCCAAGGTTTGGACAGGAATCGCTTGCCATGCAGTTGACAATAGTCGGCTGCAATTCACGCACAGAGGTCGGCTGCTGGTCCAAGTTGTCGATTTGATCCGTTAATTCTGGCTACAAGTTCTCTATCGGATTCATATCCGGGGACATGGCAGGCCACTCCATATGCTCTACACCACGTTCAGCAAGAAAGTGTTGGATCATGCGAGCACGATGAGGCCGTGCATTGTCATCTTGGAAGACACAAAGTTTCCTCGAAAGGCTGCACGAACAAATGGAAGCAATGTTTCTTCCAGAATGACCCTGTACTTGAACTGGTTCAGGTTTCCATTCAGAACAACCAGGTCAGTTTTGCCCCCTGCATGAAAATCAGCCCAAACGGTCACCCCACCACCTCCAGCTTGGACTCTTGGCACTATACAATCTTCATTGTGGGCTTCATGCACTTGTCTGCGCACTCGGATGCAGCCATCTTGACGATAGACCAGAAATCTAGACTCGTCACTGAAGGTCACGTGATTCCAGTGTCCTGGCTGCCATTGACGGTGCTCTCTGGCCCACTGCAATCGGCGCTGGCTGTGTTGTCTGGTCAGGCGTGGCTTTCTCAGGGGACACCTGGCACGATAGCCTGCTTGAACCAGTCGTTGGTTGACTAGCCTTCTGGATACAGGCACACTTGTCAGTTGATGCCACTCAGCCCTACGCCGATTAGCTGACTTGGTATGGCCATTGCAGACTAACCGGTGCAGCTGGCGATCATATCACCTTGTGGTTCTGCGTGGATGTCCTGGCCTCGGTATTGGAGTAGGGACACCCCTCTGAGCATTTCGTTTCAGGATCGTTGACACCTGACCTTGAGTGATGCCATACTGCCGAGCAATAGCACGCTGTTTCATGCCAGAATTTCGTAAAGCCACCACTCCATGACAAACAGCATTGTCAAGTTGACGGACCATCTCCAGAGGAAGCGGCAATATCTTTTGTAGACGTGCAGCAGTTGTTTTCCACTAATACAGAACGCAACAACCCTTGTATACCCGATTGTGAAGCCAATCGTCAAATGTACCTGTCCTTACATTTTGTCACGCCACCTGTGATATAATCCTGGTATTGACTTCTTGCTGCGAAAGACATTCAGTGACATGGTTCTTTCAACAAAGACATCACCGAAGGGTAAAATAAACTCACCAGATTGATATACTGAGTTCAGAAAGTAAACCCGTCAAGAACAAAAAAAATATTCCATATTAAATGCCAAGTCTGTTTCAGTTCATCTATATATATAAAACACAGTTTGTGTGTGCGTGTGTGTGTGTGTGTGTGTGTGTATGTAATGTTACCGATAGACTCCTAAACGGAGAGGCTCACGTACTTGATATTTGGCACAGACATGGCCATTGAGCCTGGGACGAACATGGCTGACCTAAAAATTTATTTCATAATACTAGGGCATGCCCGTACTATATATATATGTAAAATTATATCCCCCCCCCTCTATTTACATGAAATGGTTTGGTCCATTCGCAAAGCCAAAGCGAACGGCTTGCGAGTACGGTGACAATCCCCCCCCTCTATTTACATGAAATAGTTTGGTCCAAAGCGAACGGCTTGCGAGTACGGTGACAATCCCCCCCCTCTATTTACATGAAATGGTTTGGTCCAAAGCGAACGGCTTGCGAGTACGGTGACAATCCCCCCCCTCTATTTACATGAAATGGTTTGGTCCAAAGCGAACGGCTTGCGGAGTTTGGTAAAGAAATCGCCATAGCGTGCACGAACGCGCAGGAAAGCGAAAGAATCGCAAATTAGTTTTAATTAGTTTTAAAACATAGTTTAACGCCAACATAGCGGCAACATAGTTTGCCAACGTGAAATAAATGAATACGCTCTCAAATGTGCCGTCCGAGGCAGAGTCTGTTCGGCACGTTCGGCACACGTGATAGCTCGCTGCTCTCTGATTGGTTGAATCGTTTTTTGGACATAGCTCGGTAACTACTTCTCCGATTAATATGAAACCTTGAAAAGGCACATCCTCGGGTCCCCAGCAATATACCTGGCAAGGTTAAAGTATATCGGACCCGTGGTTGTCGAGAAACAGCGGTCACAGACACACAGACATACACACAGACAAACACACACACAGAGATTACTGGAATTATAGATAGATGCTTTTACCATATTTTTATCTCAGCGCGAAATATTATGACCGGAATCTGACCGGTCGCAGAGCAGCGCGCTGATTCGCTCAGAGCGATCACGTGATGTTCCCTGCCGCCATTAACTCAGTTACGTGTTCGCACGTATTTCAGAGCGAAAAGCAATTGCCTTTTTTCACATTTAAGCGACGAACATTGCCATTCACACCACATATGTTTTTTTCCCTTTCATCTTTAGATTCATATTTTTTGCCATAACGTAGCGCATTCTGGCTCTCTCGAGCTCGAGTTAGCCAATCACCTGGGAGCATGAGGCCACGTTGGCCACGCCCACGACAGGACGCAGAGTTGCAATCGATCGCTCAGAGCGATCACGTGATGTTCCTTGCCGCGCGACTATCTATATATATCACTCAGATCCCTCACAATCGACCACCACCACCTCCTCCTGCAATACTAAATATCACTCAGATCCCTCACAATCGACCACCACCCCCTCCTACAATACTAAATATCACCCAGATCCCTTGGAATCGACCACCACCTCCTCCTACAATACTAAATATCACCCAGATCCCTTGGAATCGACCACCACCTCCTCCTCCTGCAATACTAAATATCACTCAGATCCCTCACAATCGACCACCACCACCTCCTCCTGCAATACTAAATATCACTCAGATCCCTCACAATCGACCACCACCACCTCCTACAATACTAAATATCACTCAGATCCCTCACAATCGACCACCACCCCCTCCTACAATACTAAATATCACTCAGATCCCTCACAATCGACCACCACCCCCTCCTACAATACTAAATATCACCCAGATCCCTTGGAATCGACCACCACCCCCTCCTACAATACTAAATATCACCTAGATCCCTTGGAATCGACCACCACCTCCTCCTGCAATACTAAATATCACCCAGATCCCTTGGAATCGACCACCACCTCCTCCTACAATACTATATATCACTCAGATCCCTTGGAATCGACCACCACCTCCTCCTACAATACTATATTCTCATTCTCATCTCATTATATATCAATACTATACATCAACTACACCTCATTCTCATCGACCCTCTCTGAAAAAATGTCCACTTCTCCCTTCCTTGACCTCCACACCCCTTCTGACCTCACTGACTACTACAACCACACTCTCTCCTCCTGCCTTGACCAACTTGCGCCTATAAAAACCAAAACAGTTTCTTTCACCCATTCTGCTCCCTGGTTTACCCCTGAACTCCGCCTGATGAAAACTCGTGCTCGCCAACTTGAAAGACTCCGCAATAAAACAGGTCTCACAGTTCACTCCCAGGCCTACAAGGACCACATACAACACTATAAAGATGCCATCTCCCGCGCCCGCTCCGCCTACTACTCTCAAATTATCCACTCTGGCTCCGGAAACCCAAAAGCACTCTTCTCGACAATAAACAAACTCCTCAGCCCCCTGAACACCACCACCCAGTCATTCACAATAGACAACTGCATCTCCTTCCTTTCATTCTTCCAACGCAAAATTGAAAACATCTACAACAGCTTGACCACCGCCGCACCCGCTCCCCCTCAAACCACCTGCCCCCCCTTATCCTGCCATCCCCTGTCTCAATTCTCCCCAGTCTCCCCTACTGACCTCTCTGAACTCCTCATCGGAATGAAAACTGCCACCTGCACTCTTGACCCCATCCCCTCCAGCTTTGTCAAGGCCTCCCTTCCTGCTCTCTCTCCACTTATCATTGCAACAATAAACTCCTCCCTGTCTACAGGCATCGTCCCACCATCCCTCAAAATTGCTGCTGTTACCCCCATTCTGAAAAAACCTGGACTAAACCCTGACACCCTAAATAACTTCAGACCCATCTCCAACCTACCCTTTCTGTCAAAGGTTTTGGAACGCGCTGTAGCCACTCAACTCAAACATCACCTCTCTGCCAATAACCTGTATGAAACATTCCAATCCGGATTCCGCTCCAACCACAGTACTGAAAATGCTCTCCTCAAAATCACCAACGACCTTCTCCTCTCCTCTGATGCTGGCAACCTCAACATTCTCATCCTCCTCGACCTCAGCACCGCCTTTGACACCATCGATCACACCATCCTCCTCACCCGACTTGAAACCACCTTTAACATTACCGGCACTGACCTCTCTTGGATTAAATCATACCTCTCTGACAGACGTCAGTTCATCTCCATCAATAACTGCAAATCCCCTACTGCTCCCCTCCCCCAAGGTGTTCCCCAAGGTTCAGTTCTTGGCCCCCTCCTCTTCATCCTTTACCTGTCCCCCCTCGGTCACTTAATCCGCCGTCATGGTCTCCAATTCCACTGCTTCGCCGATGTCATCCAGCTTTTCATCTCCACCAAGTCCATCTCCACCGCCACCCACTCTATCCTGACAAACTGCATCACTGAAATAAAATCCTGGCTTCAAATCAACTTCCTCAAACTTAACTGTGATAAATCTGAAATAATCATCATTGGCCCAAAAACGCTCACCAAGTCCACCCATAACTTTGCCCTCAACATCGACGGTTTCCCAGTATCCACCTCCCCTCACATCCGGAATCTTGGCATCATCTTGGACCAAACCCTCTCCTTCGACAAATACACTAAACAGATCACAAAGACAGCCTTCTTTCACCTGAAAAACATCGCCCGTCTCCGTCCATCCCTCTCCTCCGTGGCTGCAGAAACCCTCATCCACGCCTTCATCACTTCCCGTCTGGACTACTGCAATAGCCTCCTTTATGGTTCACCCTCAACAATCACCAATAAACTCCAATACATTCAGAACTCCGCTGCCCGTCTACTCACCCATTCCCGGACCCGTGACCACATCACCCCCGTCCTTTACAAGCTTCACTGGCTCCCCATCTCCCAGAGAATCCAGTACAAAATCCTCCTCTTGACCTACAAAGCCCTCCATAACCTGGCCCCATCCTACCTGGCTGACCTCCTCTCCAGACACACTCCCACCCGCAACCTCCGCTCTGCTGGTACCAACCTCCTGACCCCCCCCCATCCGGACCAAATTTAGATCCTGGGGGGACAGGGCCTTCTCCATCGCTGCTCCCACCCTCTGGAACTCGCTACCTCACACCATCAGAGACTCCTCCTCACTCACCTCATTCAAAACATCACTCAAGACCCACCTGTTCAACACTGCATTCAACATTTAACCCACAGCATCTAACCCCTGACTATCTCCTCTCCTTCTCCCTCCTTTGTGCTTTGAATATTTCCCTATTGATTCTTCTTTTTTTGCAATTGTTTTTATGTTTTGCTATGCATTATGTTTTGCACTCTGTCAAAGCGTCTTTGGGCTTCCTGAAAAGCGCTATATAAAATAAATGCATTATTATTATTATTATTATATATCACTCAGATCCCTTGGAATCGACCACCACCTCCTCCTGCAATACTAAATATCACCCAGATCCCTTGGAATCGACCACCACCCCCTCCTACAATACTAAATATCACCCAGATCCCTTGGAATCGACCACCACCTCCTCCTACAATACTATATATCACTCAGATCCCTTGGAATCGACCACCACCTCCTCCTGCAATACTAAATATCACCCAGATCCCTTGGAATCGACCACCACCCCCTCCTACAATACTATATATCACTCAGATCCCTTGGAATCGACCACCACCTCCTCCTACAATACTAAATATCACCCAGATCCCTTGGAATCGACCACCACCTCCTCCTGCAATACTAAATATCACCCAGATCCCTTGGAATCGACCACCACCCCCTCCTACAATACTATATATCACTCAGATCCCTTGGAATCGACCACCACCTCCTCCTACAATACTAAATATCACCCAGATCCCTTGGAATCGACCACCACCTCCTCCTACAATACTAAATATCACCCAGATCCCTTGGAATCGACCACCACCCCCTCCTACAATACTATATATCACTCAGATCCCTTGGAGTCGACCACCACCTCCTCCTGCAATCTATATATATAAAACACAGTTTGTGTGTGTGTGTGTGTGTGTGTGTGTGTGTGTGTGTGTGTGTGTGTGTGTGTGTGTGTGTGTGTGTGTAATGTTACTGATAGACTCCTAAACGGAGAGGCTTACGTGCTTGATATTTGGCATAGACATGGCCATTGAGCCTGGGACGAACATGGCCGAACTCAAAATATTTGACGATCCATATTTTTTATTCATATTTACCTCAGCGCATTTCAGCGCACGGAATCAACGGAATCAGAGCAGGTAGGCGCTGATTCGCTCAGAGCGATCACGTGATGATGCTATGACGCTATGAACGCTATGACGCTATGAAAAAAAAATCGCTATGACGCTATGAAGCTATGAACGGTATGAACGATATGACGCTATGAAAAAAAAAATCGCGATGACGCTATGAAACGCTATGAACGCGATGACGCTATGAACGCTATCAACGATATGACGCTATGATTATGAACGCTATGACGCTATGACGCTATGAAAAAAAAAATCGCTATGACGCTATGAAACGCTATGAACGCTATGACGCTATGACGCTATGAAAAAAAAAATCGCTCGCTTTACCAAGGGGCTCGCTCTCCCCCCCGTTCCCCTCCCCTTCCCCCTCCCCTCCCCCGCCCGGCAATGCCAGGTACTTCTGCTAGTATATATATATATTTTTTTCAGGGTGGGCCAAAAGTAACCATACATAGGGAAAATAAACACTTTTATGAAATTACTCCAATAACGTAAGTTTTGCCGATTAACCTCTCCATTGACGTAAAAATTGGCTTCATCGGTAAACAAGATCCCAGATGAGAAGTTTGCGTCATCGTTCAATTTGCTTAATGCCCATTCACAAAATTCCATCCGTCTATCCGGGTCGTCTTCACTCAGATGCTGCGCCACATGCAATTTGTATGGATGCAGACAACCGTCGTGTACTTTTTATAGTCCTTGAGCCCAGACCCCAATTTTCACATATTGGTACCACCCAGAGGGACCAAACCAAATTGCTATTTTCAGCTTGCTAGATGTCCCTAGTTTACATTTTGGTATGATAGCCTTTGTAGATGAGTAGCTTAATGGTGGTTATCACCTCATATGTAAACATACCCTGCGCAAAAAAGACGAAACACACGTTTTTCCTTGTACTTTACTCTAAGAATAACAACTTTATTAAGATAGTTAGGAAAGAGTCAAAAGTACATTTTGAGTTATTTTTCAGTAGAAAACAATCTTAAAATGTGTCTTTTTATGAACTGGGATGTTTCACACACTTGAAGGTAAATTGAAATAAATGTGTTCATACACTCAATGTTGTTACTTCTGGCAATGTCATTTCAAAGAACTTTTTATATTTACATGGATTCACACCCTTATTCTGTTTAGAAAAGCCTAAATAATAAAATAAAACCAATATGTCACTTATCATGTCATCACTTAATAACCCAAGTCAAAATTGAAATTTCTGTTACCGTGATACACACTCTCATACATGACTGTACACTGCCAAGTTAATCAGTGTCATCATCAGTGTCCGAGTCTGACAACTCTACTTCCAGCTCTTTTTCTCTGGCTTGGTTGGTGCAGGTTTGTAGTTTGCACATGTCTGTGCACTTCAAGCTATATGCCAGGCAGGTACAGTCCGGTAGTTTGCATGAGCGCACACATTTGCAGGACAGCAACTGGAGCACAGCTTCTGGTGCAGGTGATCCACGCATCCACTGCACAGCAAGCTTGCCCTCTTCATCTGTGGTCCAACCACAGTCCTTGGGGTCAGGGATGAATGGGTGACTCTGAAAACATCTCCTCCAGATGGCCGCTTGATAGTTCGCACGGAGGGCATGCAGGAAGAGACAGTCCTCACAGGGAGGCAGCTGGCTAGACTCCACTTCACCACGTCTCGCACAGAACAGTTGGTAGCGAAGCTTGTTGACTGTGGCAGTCTGTGCATAAGGCATGTAGAGATGGCAGGTGACCTTTTGGAGTTTACTGAACAGCTCCACAGATACCTCCCATGACTGACCAAGTTCAGCAAAGGCCTCCAGATAGGTCTTGTCAGACTTCATTCGCTTGAAGGCAGCCAAATTGCCACGTCCAGCAAATGCGCTGACTGTATCACAGCCTGTGTAGCCATGCATACCAATCAGTGCCTCACACACCTCACCTCCCAGAGCATGGCTCAGCCTCTGGATGTCAAGGTATCTTGTCCTGGCCTTGGTTCCGCACTTCATGTACATGGGACATGGGATGGACTTGGCAACAGCCAGGCACAGCACGAGGACATCTGTGTCTTCTGCACTGATCACAACGGACCTGATGCCAGATTCTGCTGCATGAACACCATGTAGTAAGATGCGGGTGTCAGCTTCTTCCTGTGAGGACTTTAGCTCTGTGGCCTCCTCCCAGTGCTCTTTCGACAGTTTGTAACATTGATGTCCACAGGTCACATACAGTAACTTGTTGTCAAGCTTCTGCCTGTGTTCTGGCTCCTTCCACGTCTGCACAAGGAACTCGATCAAGCTGGTCTTGTTAGATGAACTGGAGATGAACTTTCTCCACTGTTGAATGTTGTGCCCAGGTGCTATGGTCTTGAACTGCAATGCTGTGTCTCCTCCCCTGTTGACCCTTTCCGCATTTTTGATGGATGTGTCTCTGTAGACATCGAAGATGACATCAATGCGGTGGCTCTTTCCACCTTTGTGGAGGACTTGAGACAGTGCTGATTCTGCCAGCTGTGAGAAGGTCTTTTCATTTCCTTTCAGTTTATGGACTAGGCTCATCCCATCAATGACTGTTGCTGAGGGCTCTGGGATGACTTCTGCTGGAGAAACATTCTTTTCCAACTCCCTGGCAAGGGCAGCTTTGTTGGTCTTGCGGAGAGACCCATCACCATTGGCCAGAGCCCATGGCAGGGGCCCCAGTGGATGAGCCAGCACGTCACTCATGTGTAGTTTCCTGCTTTCGGCAACAAGTATCATCTGGCCAAACAGTTTCCTGTCAGCTTTGATGACTACTTCTTTGGCAGAGCTTTTACTACATGACTTATTTCTGATGTCTGAAAACGTCTTCAGCTTCTTCTTTGACATCTTGTCATGAAACGTTGTAGCTGGGGCAGCTGCTTCCAAGCGCTCTTGTTTGAATGTTTGATATGCCTCCTCTCCTACCTTGTGGGCATCGAGAAGGTCCTTGGCAACTTCTGCTGGGGCCACCGCACCAGTTGACAGACTGACAAGCTCTCCATGGTCAAGGTTGAATGGATTCAACCAGCTGGTTTCCATCAGTGGAACCATGGACTGGATGTCAGCCTCATCTCTTCTGATTCTTGGCATCTGTAGGTCAGGATGACTGAAGTTGTCATGTTGGCCTACATGAACCATGTCCCTTAGCTGTCTCATATAAGTGCTTCGGTACTCAGATGTCAGGTAGTATCTAGCCACAGCTCCAGGTTTCAGGCTGAACCCTTTTGTGCCTCCAGGTGTCTGGGTGTCCTTGTTGACAGTCTCTTCGATCGTCTGGTCCACAGGTATCCGCCAAAAGGGATTCTTGCAGCCGATCTGCACAGAAAACCCACCTTGCATAAAGTGGGCATGGATGTCAGGATGTTCGATGGGTAGCCGAGACATTGTGGCATAGTAGTAGGTCAGGAACCGGGCGTAGTTCACCTTGTCATAGGCAAAGCACCAGGGAATCATCTCTCGAATAGCTGCCAGGTGAAGCATCCAGTTACCTTCTCGAGATGCTCGGATGAGGCCCAGCATAATCTCAACCATGTCTAGGTAAGACATCCAGAAGGCTGCAAGGCTGTTCTCATCTCTGAGGGAGTTCAGGTAGGTTTTGAACAGCTCCAAGATACGTGTGCATGATTCATCCTGAAGCAGGTCCTGGAAGGATGCTTGGCAAACATTGTTGTGGAACTCTCCAATGCTCTTCAGGGCTTCTTCTAGGTGTTGGCTGTCTTCAGGATGAGTGTTCTCTATCCACAGAAGGAAGCCTTTCCAGGCAAGCCTCATCAGTGCTTCATATGCAGTCTTGTGTGCTCTAACTGCCCAGTTGTACCTGCGACCTTCCATCAGCCCAGCCACAGACCCTTCTGCAATGACACCTGATTCAACAAACACATCTCTGAGTCCTGCATCTTCAAATCTCTTCCCTAGGATGGACAGGAGGTTGCAGATTGAGTGGAAGACGCCCATCCTGATGATGATGTTCTTGAATTTGTCATGATTCCACACTATCTCAGCAGCCATGGCAAAGAGTGCTTGGTCAAACACACAGACGATCTTGTTGAGCTGTAATAGTGGGGCGGCTTAGCCCAAATATTCAAAAGAATTGTGCATTTTGTGATACAAGCACCAAATTTGGCACAAATGTACATTAATATGTTGCGAACATTTTCAGATATTGGGCCACTTGAAATTCCGTAATTTTTTTTTTCAAATTTTTTCAAATTTCGTAATTTCAAATTTTTCGGGTGACACCGTCACAATTTCGGTCTTCGAGGCCGGCCGATAGGCAAAGTGTGACCGGAAGGGACGAGGTTCTCCTGACCACGTGGCCCTCGATCTGGGAAGCGAGAGGCGTTCCATTAGTGGACGCGCCCCTCACGCCCGACTTTTGGGCGCCCCCGGCAGGCCGTTTGTTTTGACGTTCCGTGACAGGCCCCGCACCCCCACCTCCGGGCCGACCGGAAGCTTGTGCTGAGTACATCATACCTGAACAACTCAGTGAGGCAGAACACAGCAGTGCACACCAGGGTGACCCCTTCAGTGCATAAACCAATTAACCTGTCCACTGCAGGGCATATAGAAATGAAGTTATTTTCTGCATATAATAATAATATAAGTTCAGTTCTATATAACAATTTCTGTTATCACCACTACCACTACAACTACCACTACTACAAGCTTTGTCTGGAATTTTGTGGACTAACAGACAAACAGACATACAGACAAGCTGGGATCAAAACATTACCTCCTTCCACCATTGAGTGTAGAGGTAAACATCATGGAAATTATATCATGCCCTAGATTTAATTCATGCTTACCCGTGTATTTGCTTCACTGGTTCACAAGGTCTTTTGCATACATGTAATTCAGACTCTCGTCTTCATTGCTGACCACACAATGTTCGCAACATATTAATGTACATTTGTGCCAAATTTGGTGCTTGTATCACAAAATGCACAATTCTTTTGAATATTTGGGCTAAGCCGCCCCACTATATCGGCCGGCCTCGAAGACCGAAATTGTGACGGTGTCACCCGAAAAATTTGAAATTACGAAATTTGAAAAAATTTGAAAAATAAAATTACGGAATTTCAAGTGGCCCAATATCTGAAAATGTTCGCAACGTATTAATGTACATTTGTGCCAAATTTGGTGCTTGTATCACAAAATGCACAACAGGTTTGCTATGCTGCTACACTATAAGGACTGCATGATGCCAAGTGTTTGCTCCAGTACGTCATTCACAGTTGACATCTCAGTTGCAGGAGCATTGATTGTGGGAAGGTAGCTCACAGTGTCCTGGATCACTGTCACATCATTGCTGATCTGGATGTTGAACCCTGTCCAGCTGCTTATGGTCTGGTTCTCAGGATCTGACATTCGAGTCAGGAGCCATACATGGTTCTTCTTCTTTGCATCTTGAACTTCTTTGTTTGTGTCGGAATCAAGGGTCTCAGTCTTAGGTGGCCCAGTTCGCTGTCCAACATTGTAGGTTGGTAGCATCAATGGGGCAGGACTGATGCTCCTCTTCTTGGATTTGCTGACTGCAGGCAGGACCTTCTGTGGCATGGGCCCTGCAACTTTGGGTTGGACAGCAATGCCATTGACCCTGTGAGAGGTGCCTTCTCCACTCAGTGTCTCTTCAAGACGGTCAATGTTATCCCAGGCCAGGGTGGTAAACACACCAGGATGCATGTCTTCTGGCAGTGGTATGTCGTATGTCCTCTGCTGAGCGTTCCAGCTTCTGGACACAAAGACCTGTGTCAATCTCCTCTACTTGGGAGTAGGAAATAGCATGGCCAAGACGATTCAGACTTCGTATCAGTTCTGTGTTTCCTGTCAGTGACTTCACAGCAAATGGGAGGAGTATGTGCTTGGGTGGCTTAGTCTTGCCACAGGTGACAGCAAAGACTAGATCACTGCCAAAAGAAGCAGCAAGACGCTGGACTCTTTCAGAGGGATTTGCACACTCAGTATCCCCAGTCAGCAGGGTATACAGGAACTTCGTGACAGCTTCAGGGATGACACTTTTCTGTGTATCAGGTGGCCATGACTGTTGGACATCTTGTTTCTTGATCTGATTCCTCAGCTGTATGGCTGCTTTGGTGAGGACATCCATGGATTTGATAGACTGTACTTCACGTAGATCTTGCTTCATGTTGTGGGCTTCCTTGACAAGGTCATCCATTGACAGGCTGTCTGGATAGAGAAGCACCCTTCCTTTCTCATTTGAGACAAAGTGAAGTGACCCTTCCAGCTCACGTTCAAGCTTGCGACGAACATGCTTCTTTGTCGAGGGTTTGATCTTGGTGATGCCATGGGAGTTCATGGATCTCTCAAGCCTGGCTGTGAGGTCTGTTAAAGGCAATATTTCAGGGTTTGGGAGGAATTCAGTCCTCACATGCATGAACAGTTCCTCATAGGCTTGTCTCTCTGTCTCCTCATAATCTGCTGCCTCACTCTCTTCCTGTTGTACTTCTGAAGAGCTGGTAGAAGACACTCTTCTTGTGTACTCTTTGTAGCACGTCTTGTGGTAATTGCCCTCTGCGGCAACTAGGTATCTGCTCAGCAATGCAAGCACTCTTAGATCACATTTCTTTATTGCCGCCTTGCGGATGGTGTCGTCTGCTCGTAACTCAAGACACTGCATAAGAGGTTCCCTTGATTTTTGTCCTTTGATGTATTTCGGCTTCTGGCAGAAGATGCAGATCTTGTCATACAGTCTTGAAGTAGGCCTACTTGGTGCATCCCTGGTCCTGGATGATGATCTTCTGGAAGCAGCTTCTGTGGGTTCAGCACTGGCACCTTTGGAGAGGATCGAGTCCAAAGACTTCTTCATGGTAAACATGCTGCGGCATTTGCGATGGTACTGTACCTGAGGTACTTCCCCTTCTTTTAGTCCTTTTGCCAAGTCAAGGACTGGGGCATGCTGTCTGATCTCTGCAGCCCGGAGCAAAGCCTTCCATGAATCCAGGTCCCTCAATGTCACCAGGGAATCAGTCATGTCACCAGGTCCCTCAATGTCACCAGAGCAATGAAAAAGACAGTTTGTGCACGGCCGCTTCTTCGGCAGGGTGGTACCTTGATCCATCGACATCACTCTGATCACTGTACAACACTATCTGCAACATACAAAAAGATAATATTGGTTAAGATATTAGTTTTGAAAGAAAAGATAATATTGTGGCGGACACAAAAGCCCACTGGCGTGGTGACATCATTCCGCGCACCAAGTGGGCGGTGGCCACGCCCGAGGGGTAGGCGTGGCCTGAGGATATACACGGGGCGCGCAGCCTGGAGCGCGCTAGTGCTACAGTGAGCTCCTGAAATAAAGACGCTTATAAGTTACCGCTTGTCCGCTTCCTCCTTGCTCGCAAGCAGCGCGCGTAACGCCACGCTTTACTGGTGACCTCGACGTTGGATTTGCCGGAGCGATCCTTCCACACACGACGCCATTGCCATGGCCAACTTCATCAAACTTCCCGAATTTTGGGAGGCCCAGGCCGAAGTCTGGTTCGTCCAAGCCGAAGCCCAATTTCAGCTTCGGCGCCTCACCGGCGACGACACGTGCTACTGCCACGTCGTCGCCTCCCTCGGGCCCGGCACGGCCGCTCGAGTTGTGTCCGTCCTTCGCCACCCACCGGACGGCCACAAGTACGAGGCACTCAAGCGGCTACTCCTAGCCACGTTCGGCCTCACGGACGACGCACGGGCCGACCGCCTCCTGGATCTCCCCGAGCTCGGCGACACGCGCCCGTCGGTCCGAATGGACCATATGCTGTCACTGTTGGGCGACGAAGCCCCCGGTTCTCTATTCCGGGCGCTTTTCCGTCGCCAACTTCCAGCGCAGGTTTGCCTCACGTTGGCCGGGACCGTGCTAATGGAACCCCGAGCATTGGCAGCCGAGGCGGACAGGTACTTTGCGGCCGTCACGGACCTCGAGGCTGATGCTGCTGATGATGCTGATCCACAGCATCAGCTTACACAGCATACGCAGCATGCTGATGCCGCCGCCGACATGCTGAGGTTGTGGATCTACTGATGTCGGTAATCTACTGATGTAGGTAATCTACTGATGTGGATCCATGACCGAGGTTGTGGATCTACTAATGTAGGTAATCTACTGATGTAGGTCCCCGTCAGGCCGGAGGACGTCCCGAAGACGGCGGTCATCACGCCATTCGGACTCTTCGAGTTCCTGCGGATGCCCTTCGGTCTGAAGAATGCGGCTCAGGCGTTCCAGCGACTGATGGACAGCGTCCTGCGCGACTTGGATTTTGTCTACGTCTACCTGGACGATATCCTCGTCGCCAGCGCGTCCCGCGAAGAGCACCTACGCCACCTCCGCAAGCTCTTCGAACGCCCTTCGAACGCCGTCGCCGTAATCGATTTTCTGGGGCACCGTGTCACCAGGCACGGAGCCGTCCCCCTGCCGGCCAAGGTGGAGGCGGTGAAGGGGTTTCCGCGCCCCCGCACGATCAGAGGGCTGCAGGAGTTCCTGGGCATGGTGAACTTTTACCGTCGGTTCCTGCCCCGTATCGCCCAACTCCTGCGCCCCCTGCGCGAAGCTCTCCGAGGTAAGCCGGGCAAAGGTGACGTTACCTGGACTGAGCAGATGGACACGGCGTTCACGGGTGCGAAGCTCGCCTTGGCTAACGCCACCATGCTCGCGCACCCGGCGCCCGATGCACCGATCGCCCTCACCACCGACGCCTCGGACTACGCAGTGGGCGCGGTGCACGAGCAATGGGTGCGTGGAGCTTGGCAACCGCTGGCGTTCTTTAGCCGGCAGCTTCGCCCGTCCGAACGCCGTTACAGTACCTTCGACCGCGAGTTGCTCGGGCTTCACTTGGCGGTCAGGCACTTCCGCCATCTGCTCGAGGGCCGTGCGTTCACGGCCTTCGTCGACCACAAGCCGCTGATCTTCGCGATGGGCAAGGTCACCGAGCCGTGGTCGGCCCGGCAGCAGCGTCACCTCTCGGCCGTGTCCAAGTACACGACGGACATCCGGCACGTCGCGGGGAAGGACAACCCGGTGGCGGATTGCCTTTCCCGGGCCGTCGCCCATGCAGTCCACCTCGGCATCGACTATGCCCGGATGGCAGCGGACCAGGCCGCTGACCCCGACGTCCAGGCCTTGCGGACCGCCGTCACGGGCCTCCGCGTCACTGAGTGCCGTTCGACGGCGTGGGCGCGGCCCTCTTGTGCGACGTCTCCCTCGGGCGGCCTCGCCCCATCGTGCCCGTGGGCTGGCAGCGCCAGGTGTTTGACGCCATCCACGGCCTGTCCCACCCGGGCGCGAGGGCCTCCCAAAGGTTGATCGCCGACAAGTTCGTCTGGCATGGCCTCCGGCAGGCCGTCCGCGGCTGGGCCAGGACGTGCCTCGCGTGCCAGCGCGCCAAGGTGCACCGGCACACCCAGGCTCCGTTGGCCCCGTTCACGGTGCCGGAACGCCGGTTTGACCACGTCCACGTGGACCTGGTGGGACCTCTGCCCCCCTTGCGGGGTTTCACCCACGTCCTCACCATGGAGGACCACACCACCCGGTGGCCGCAGGCCGTGCCCTTGGCGTCGACGACGGCGGCGGACGTCGCGCAGGCTTTCATCGCCACCTGGGTCGCCCGGTTCGGCGCCCCCTCAGACATCTCGTCCGACCGCGGCCCCCAGTTCACCTCGGAGCTCTGGGGGGCGGTCGCGCAGGGGCTCGGGGTCCGGCTGCACCGAACCACGTCCTACCACCCCCAGGCTAACAGCCTATGTGAGCGATTTCAAAGCCTTCCATGAATCCAGGTCCCTCAATGTCACCAGGGAATCAGTCATGTCACCAGGTCCCTCAATGTCACCAGAGCAATGAAAAAGACAGTTTGTGCACGGCCGCTTCTTCGGCAGGGTGGTACCTTGATCCATCGACATCACTCTGATCACTGTACAACACTATCTGCAACATACAAAAAGATAATATTGGTTAAGATATTAGTTTTGAAAGAAAAGATAATATTGTGGCGGACACAAAAGCCCACTGGCGTGGTGACATCATTCCGCGCACCAAGTGGTGGAAATAACCTTATAACCTTTAACCTAATGGAAATAACCTTTAATCAAAAGGAAATAACCTTATTTGCATTGTTTTAATCCACATTGTAGTCAGGTTCACTATGTTTTTTCGTTCAAAATCATGGTAGATTAGCAAACCTATACATTTTTGGAAACGTTATTACATGGAAAATCTGAAAATCAATGTTTACATTTGCCAATTCCGACCAATTCGATTCGACCAATTCGACCAATTCGACCAATCGCTTAGATCGACCATTCGACCAATTCGATCGATTCGATTCGATTCATCGAATTCGATTCGATCGACCATTCGACCAATTCGATTTGCCAATCAATTTGACCGACCTTTGCTTGTGTGAAACGGACTGTGAAAACGATGCGGACTATATTGTCGGATACGACACACAGGACAGTGATGACGAACTCTAAATGGCATATTCTGTAATCGTGTATGTTTGATGCCATTGACTGCCTGTGTATATTTTGTCATTGACTGCCTGTGTAGATGTGAAGTTATACTGACTGCATGTGTATATATGATTTTGCTGACTGCCTGTGTATGTTTGGTGATATGAATTATTGTGACACATTTTGATGTTATTAACTGCCTGTACAAAATGATAACATGTATTTGATTATGCAACTTATCGCGAATATAAAGACAGTATTTTGCAATTCAAAACCTTTGATTCGTGTCTTACCATTCCCCATAGCACTAATTTGATACTTTCATTGGATTCCTTGTCCCTGAAAATATAGGTTTAGTATATTTTAAAAGTTTTTAGGGTAATTAGAGGCAGAAATAGAACAAAATATGTATTTTACAGTGGCCATTTTGAAAATCCAAAATGGCCGCCTTACAGGTATCTCTCCAAATGTAAACATTGATTTTTAGTTTCCTTATGCTATAATAATAATAATAATAATAATAATAATAATAATAATTCATTTATTTTGTATAGCGCTTTTCCAGAAGCCCAAAGGCGCTTTGACAGAGTGGAAAACATAATGCATAACAATACATGAAAACAACAATTGCAAAAAGACAAGAATCAATAGGGAAATATTTAAAGCAAAAGGAGGGAGAAGGAGAAGAGATAGTCAGGGGTTAAATGCTGTGGGTTGAATGTTGAATGCAGTGTTGAACAGGTGGGTCTTTAGTGATGTTTTGAATGTGGTGAGTGAGGAGGAGTCTCTGATGGTGTGAGGTAGTGAGTTCCAGAGGGTGGGAGCAGCGATGGAGAAGGCCCTGTCCCCCCAGGATCAGAATTTGGTCCGGATGGAGGGGGTCAGGAGGTTGGTACCAGCAGAGCGGAGGTTGCGGGTGGGAGTGTGTCTGGAGAGGAGGTCAGCCAGGTAGGATGGGGCCAGGTTATGGAGGGCTTTGTATGTCAAGAGGAGGATTTTGTACTGGATTCTCTGGGGGATGGGGAGCCAGTGAAGCTTGTAAAGGACGGGGGTGATGTGGTCACGGGTCCGGGAATGGGTGAGTAGACGGGCAGCGGAGTTCTGAATGTATTGGAGTTTATTGGTGATTTTTGAGGGTGAACCATAGAGGAGGCTATTGCAGTAGTCCAGACGGGAGGTGATGAAGGCATGGATGAGTGTTTCTGCAGCCGTGGAGGAGAGGGATGAGCGGAGACGGGCAATGTTTTTCAGGTGAAAGAAGGCTGTCTTTGTGATCTGTTTAGTGTATTTGTCGAAGGAAAGGGTTTGGTCAAAGATGACGCCAAGATTCCGGATGTGAGGGGAGGTGGATACTGGGATACCGTCGATGTTGAGGGCAAAGTTATGGGTGGATTTTGTGAGCGTTTTTGGGCCAATGATGATTATTTCAGATTTATCACAGTTAAGCTTGAGGAAGTTGATTTGAAGCCAGGATTTTATTTCAGTGATGCAGTTTGTCAGGATAGAGTGGGTGTCGGTGGAGACGGACTTGGTGGAGATGAAAAGCTGGATGTCATCGGCGAAGCAGTGGAATTGGAGACCATGACGGCGGATTAAGTGACTGAGGGGGGACAGGTAAAGGATGAAGAGGAGGGGGCCAAGAACTGAACCTTGGGGGACACCTTGGGGGAAGGGGAGCAGTGGGGGATTTGCAGTTATTGATGGAGATGAACTGGCGTCTGTCAGAGAGGTATGATTTAATCCAAGAGAGGGCAGTGCCGGTAACGTTAAAGGTGGATTCAAGTCGGGTGAGGAGGATGGTGTGATCGATGGTGTCAAAGGCGGCGCTGAGGTCGAGGAGGACGAGAATGTTGAGGTTGCCAGCGTCAGAGGAGAGGAGAAGGTCGTTGGTGATTTTGAGGAGAGCAGTTTCAGTACTGTGGTTGGAGCGGAATCTGGATTGGAATGTTTCATACAGGTTATTGGCAGAGAGATGCTGTTTGAGTTGAGTGGCTACAGCGCGTTCCAAAACTTTTGACAGAAAGGGTAGGTTGGAGATGGGTCTGAAGTTGTTTAGGGTGTCAGGGTTTAGACCAGGTTTTTTTAGAATGGGGGTAACAGCAGCAATTTTGAGGGAAAGTGGGACGATGCCTGTAGACAGGGAGGAGTTTATTGTTGCAATGATAAGTGGAGAGAGAGCAGGGAGGGAGGCCTTGACAAAGCTGGAGGGGATGGGGTCAAGAGTGCAGGTGGCAGTTTTCATTCCTATGAGGAGTTCAGAGAGGTCAGTAAGGGAGATTGGGGAGAACCGAGACAGGGGATGGCAGGACAAGGGGGGGCAGGTGGTTGGAGGGGGAGCGGGTGCGGCGGTGGTCAAGCTGTTGTAGATGTTGCCAATTTTGCGTTGGAAGAAAGAGAGGAAGGAGATGCAGTTGTCTACTGTGAATGACTGGGTGGTGGTGTTCAGGGGGCGGAGGAGTTTGTTTATTGTCGAGAAGAGTGCTTTTGGGTTTCCGGAGCCAGAGTGGATAATTTGAGAGTAGTAGGCGGAGCGGGCGCGGGAGAGGGCATCTTTGTAGTGTTCTAGGTGGTCCTTGTAGGCTTGGGAGTGAACTGTGAGACCCGTTTTATTGCGGAGTCTTTCAAGTTGGCGAGCACGAGTTTTCATCAGGCGGAGTTCAGGGGTAAATCAGGGAGCAGAGTGGGTGAAAGAAACTGTTTTGGTTTTTACAGGCGCAAGCTGGTCAAGGCAGGAGGAGAGAGTGTGGTTGTAGTAGTCAGTGAGGTCGGAAGGGGTGTGGAGGTCAATGAAGGGAGAAGTGGACATTTTTTCAGAGAGGGTGGATGAGAATGAGGTAGGTGAAAGAGCGTTTAGCTTACGGAAGTTGATAGTGCGATAATGCCTTGGTGTTGGGGCGGGGATGTTGATGGTCTTAGTGATGGCTAAGTGGTCAGAGAGGGTGAGGTCGGAGCCATAGAGATGGTGCAAATTTAATCCAGTGGAGCAGACAAGGTCCAAAATGTGACCACGGATATGGGTAGGAAAGTCGACATGTTGAGTGAGGTTAAAGCAGGTGAGTAAATCAGTGAAGTCAGTGGTTATTGTGGAGTCAGTGGAGTCCATGTGGATATTGAAATCACCAAGGAGGAGGATTGAGGGGGAGAGGGAACAGAGCTGGGTCAGAAAGTAGGAGAAATCAGACAGGAATGATGGGTGTGGTTTGGGAGGGCGGTAGACGACAGCCATGACTGACTGCGTGCGACCAGAGAGTTTAAAAGCCAGGTGTTCAAATGATGAGGATGAGGCGATGGGGATGAGGCTGGTCTTGATGTCTTGACGGTGGATAACGGCAATTCCACCACCTCGGCCCCCCGAGCGTGGTTTATTGACGTAGGAATATCCATTGGGTGTGGTGAGGTTGAGTGTGTAGTAGTCCAGAGGTTGTTGCCAGGTTTCGGTGAGACAGAGAAAGTCCAGTTTGTTATCCAGGATGTATTCGTTCAGGATGAGGCATTTGTTGTTGAGGGACCGGGTGTTGAACAGGGTGAGCCTGATGTTGTTTTGAACAGCAGGGATGAATTCAGGTGATTTAGCCAGGGTTCGTAGGCAGGAGGTGCGATCGTGTGCGTTGCTGTGACCAGGTGCGCTGGGACGAAGAGTGAGAGTGCGCTGAGCCGACCAGAGGACGGGGATGGAGTGACCTGATTGCAAATATACAAACTTACGACCGGAGCCACGGTGAATGTACCTGGGTCGTCGGAGGAGTCCATTTGATTTGATGGCAGAGATGCATGATGGGGTGGAGCGGGTATTGAGCAGAAGGAGCCTTGCGGCGGAGTACCGCAGAGCCATGTCAGGCAGGAGCGAAGGGACGAGACGAGGCCAAGGTTGAGGAGGTGAAACAATGGTCCCAACCCACGGGAGCGAGCCTGAGGAAGCGAAGGAGCCAGGTAGGTGAAGCCAGGAGCAGAGCCGGGACCAAGCAGAGGGCAGGCAGGAGCAAAGAGACGATCACGAGGCCAAGGTTGATCACGGCAAAGCGGCAAATGCAGCGGCAATCGACCGCCGCCGCTACAAATCTAGATCACGGCGGGAAACCGCCACCAAACCGCTGCGATGGTCACAACCCACGAGAGCGTGCCCGAGGAAACAGCGAGCAGGCGAAGCAGGGAGCAGAGCCGGGGCTATGCAGAGGGCAGACTCAATGGCCAAAAAATCCGCACGACCACCAAAAAAGAAAGCAACTGACAGTTGTATAGGTTTGTATAATGGTTTCCAAAAATGTATAGGTTTGCTAATCTACCATGATTTTGAACGAAATATAATTTATTGACATAGTGAACCTGACTATTGGCGGAGATAGAAATTTGACACTGGCGTATCTTTCATTTTTTGCAAATTACACAATGGCGCTAATGACAAAAAAATGAGTTTTAAAAATTATTGACAAAGCTACCTATCTCAAAAGGCTATCATATCTTATTATATACAAGTAGAAATTTGAGAATTTGTGCTTATATAAAATGTTGGAAGCATTTCGTGTTAAAAGAGGTTAAACAAGTTTTTTAGGATAATTCGAGGGTGCTGAATTCAAAAATGCTGTTTAACCGGTTCAATTTTGGAGTCTTAACCTTCAAATTGTAAAAAACACAATGCCCGCCATTTTCAGCATATTTTTTGCCATAACCTGAATTTTAAGCAACATAGAAGGCTCAAAATAGTGGCAATACCCATGTTTGTGATACTGAGGACTCCAAATTTACTGTTACCTAAGTTGTAACTAGTTTGGTTTCGCCGACATGTTGAATTCCAAGATGGCCGCCATATTGATCATCAAGATGGCCACAATGTTGGATTTAAATACAAAGAAACAAATTGAAATATAGTACGACTGGAGTCTTTTGCAAAGTGTGCTTTGGACTATTTTGAAAAGCGAGTAAAATGAGACAATGAAGGAATTGTGGTCTTGTGGTTGAGTTACATACACCTTCGCCTTCATGTGACCCCAGAGGAAAAGGTCACATGGGATCAGGTCCGGTAACCGTGGAGGCCATTCGATCGCGTGATTCATAGCCACCCTTTCATGGAAGAGCTCTCCGCCAGTATGTTATTTGGGTTATTGACATGTATATTGATTATACATGTATTGTATACCTGTGATTGTAAACACTATTAACGCCCTCTTGCGGGCATTACTGATATGTGACTCGGTCACGGGAATAAACTACATGTTAACACCGCATTAACGAAGCGAAGCACCACTGAGGCACCTTTGCGTAGGTGCCCAGTCTTGCTAAAATCCTTTGACGCCCATACTTCACCCCCTTACTTTGATGCCATCCATGGATGTCAAATTGTGAAGTTTGAGGTGAGAAGTGGTTCAGAAATGAACATGATAAGTGAGTCGATGGCTGATGTGTTGGTTTTGGATATCGTGGTAGACGAATATGGATATTGAAGGAGCTGTGCTCCCACGTAATCGGAAGAATGGACGCGACAAAAAGCTGGAATTCGTCCGAGTTTCTTTATTGTCACAAAGCAACTCAGGTACTCTCTAAAAAGCCCGTTGATCGGGCAGCAATATATATACACACATTATCCCGGAGCGTTTGCCCGGGAACGGCGAGAGGGGGCGTGGCCGGGCGTCCCGGCCGAGGCCTGGCAAGTTGAGCGCAGGCCTGCCCGGGCGTCCTGGATGAGCCCGGCATGGTGATCGCTCCGCGTCCTTGGTAGGTGCAAGGCGATTGTGTAAACCCAGCGGTAGCCGCTACACACGTCCCCCCAGAATCGACTTGCACCGGCAGGGTCAATTTGAGGGGGGTCCTGATGACCCGGCCGAAGCGACCCCTGGTGGGTCGTGGGGGGGGGGGGGGGGTCCGGTGTGGTGGTGGGCGGTCGAGTGGGGGGCACCGTGGACGGGGGGCGGCCTCGCCGCGGCGGAAGGGCCAACCGTGGCGGTTGGTCGATGTCCACGTGCGCCGGCTTGAGGCGGTCCACCGCAATCCGGTCCGACCTGCCGCCGATGTCGATGACGAACGACTTGTCGTCCCGTCGCAGGACCCGGAAGGGCCCGTCGTACGGCGGCCGGAGTGGCCCCCGATGTGCGTCATGACGCACAAAAACGTACTCTGCTGTGCGAAGCGCTGGGGGGACGTAGGACTGGGGGTCACCATGGTGGGATGTTGGCACGGGGGCAAACCGTCGGGCGGCCTCCCGGAGGTCCGAGCGCTGGTGAGCTGCGGACCAGGGACTGGTAGCGTCGGGCACGAATTCGCCCGGGACGCGTAGCGCCTGGCCGTAGACAAGCTCGGCGGTGGATGCCCGGAGGTCCTCCTTGGGGGCCGTGCGGAGGCCCAAAAGGACCCACGGCAGCCGGTCGGCCCAACCGCCGTCTTGAAGGCCGGCCATGAGCGCGGCCTTCATGGAGCGGTGGAATCGCTCGCACAACCCGTTGGCTTGGGGGTGGTAGGCCGTAGTATGGTGGAGCTTGACTCCCAGGTTGCGGGCGACCGCGCCCCACAGCTCGGAGGTGAACTGCGGTCCGCCGTCCGACGAGATGTGCGCCGAAGCGGGCGACCCAGGTGGCGATGAAAGCCTGCGCCACGTCGGCGGTGGTGGCGTAGACGAGGGGAACGGCCTCCGGCCACCTGGTGGTCCTGTCCACCATGGTGAGCAGGTGTGTGAACCCCCGTGATGGGGGGAGGGGGCCCACCAGATCCACGTTGACGTGGTCGAAACATCGTTCGGGCACGGTGAAAGGTGCCAGCGGGGCCTGGGTGTGTAGGTGGACCTTGGCCTGTTGGCAGGCTGTGCAGGTACTGGTCCAATCGCGGATGTCCCGTTGAAGGCCGTGCCAGACGAATCGCGCCGACACCAGCTTCTGGGAAGCTTTCCGGCCCGGGTGGGAAATGCCGTGGAGGGAGGCGAAGATGCTGCGTTGCCAGGTAACGGGCACGATGGGGCGAGGCTGGCCTTGGGAGACGTCGCAGAGCAGGACAGTGTCCGCGAAGGGGATGTCGCCAAGGCGGAGGCCTGTGTCCGCCGCCCGGAGGGCTTGCACCGTTGTGTCGGTGGTCTGGTCCACCGCCATAAGCGCGAAGTCCACGCCGAGGTGGACCGCATTCGTGCTGGCCCGAGAAAGACAGTCGGCCACGGCGTTGTTTTTGCCGGCGACGTGCCGGATGTCCGTGGTAAACTCCGACACGGCGGAGAGGTGGCGCTGTTGGCGGGCCGACCACGGCTCCGTGACCTTGGCCATTGCGTAAACCAACGGCTTGTGGTCGACGAACGCCGTGAAGGGTCGGCCCTCCAGGAGGTGGCGGAAATGGCGAACGGCCAGGTGTAGACCGAGGAGCTCACGGTCAAACGTGCTGTATTTGAGCTCGTTCGGCCGGAGCTGCCGGCTGAAAAAAGCGAGTGGCTGCCAAACCCCATTCACCCATTGCTCATGTACGGCGCCCACCGCATAGTCGGAGGCATCCGTGGTGAGGGCGATGGGAGCGTTGAGCACCGGGTGAGCGAGCAGTGTTGCGTCGGCGAGGGCCCGCTTTGAGCTTTGGAAGGCCGCGTCCATTGCTGCGGACCAGACGATGTCGTGCTTGGCCGGCTTGCCCCGGAGGGCTTCGTAGAGGGGCCGCATGAGTTGAGCAGCGCGGGGCACGAAGCGGTGATAGAAATTCACCATTCCCAGGAATTCCTGCAGGGCCTTTATGGAGCGGGGACGCGGAAAGGTGGTGATGGCCTCGACCTTGGTTGGCAGCGGCACGGCTCCGTTCTTGGTGATGTGGTGGCCCAAAAAATCAACCGCCGTCGTGCCGAAGTGGCATTTGGCCGGGTTGACGATGAGGCCATGCTCGCTGAGGCGCCCGAACAGTGTTCGGAGGTGGAGGAGGTGCTCAGCCCAGGACGTGCTGGCGACGAGGATGTCGTCCAGGTAAACGAAGAGGAACGGCAGGTCACACAGCACGCCGTCCATCAAGCGCTGGAACGCCTGAGCCGCGTTCTTGAGGCCAAACGGCATCCGTAGGAATTCGAATAAGCCGAACGGCTTGATGATGGCCGTTTTAGGGACATCGGCCGCCCTGACAGGTACCTGGTGATATCCCCGTATGAGATCGATTTTTGAAAAAATGACCCATCCTGCCAGATGGGCGGAGAAGTCTTGGATGTGCGGGATCGGATACCTTTCGGGGGTGGTAGCGTCGTTAAGGCAGCGGTAGTCGCCACATGGGCGCCAGCCGCCCCCTGGTTTTGGGACGATGTGTAGTGGCGAAGCCCACGCGCTATCGGAGCGCCGCACGATGCCGAGGTGTTCCAAAGCGTCGAACTCGGCTTTGGCCATGGCGAGCTTGGCTGGGTCGAGGCGGCGGGCTCTGGCGTAGACCGGCGGGCCCGTGGTTGGTATGTGGTGCTCGATCCCATGTCGTACTGCGACGGCCGAAAATGTCGGCCGCGTGAGGGCCGGGAACTCCGTGAGCAGGCGAGCAAACTCGTTCGCCACCGGGATGGCGCATGCCAGCTCGGTCGGAGCAGAGCTGCTCAATGTGCATACCAGGGAGCTGAAGGTCTCGGCGTTGATGAGGCGACGCCGTTGGACGTCCACCAGCAGTCCGTGTGCGCAGAGGAAGTCGGCGCCTAGCAGAGCCATGGGCACGCTGGCGGTTACAAAAGTCCAAGTAAAGCGTTGGCCGCCGAAGCAGAGGGTGATGTTGCGCGGGCCGAAGGTGCGGATGGCCGATCCGTTGGCCGCAACCAAGGAGGGGCCGCAAACCGCGGACTGCCTGTCCTGATCGGAGGCGGGTATGATGCTCAGTTGGGCGCCGGTGTCGAACAGGAAGCGCCGTCCGGACGCTTTGTCCGTGATGAAAAGTAAGTTGCCCGTGTGGCCGGCGCTCATGGCTGGTAATGAACGCCGGCCCGGCCGTTTCCTGGCCTGCCGAAGGTGCATGGGGGTCGGCATGTCCGGGCCTTCTGTCCGAACCTGGCATGATAGTAACACCACGCTTGGTCAGGTGGAAGCCCCGGTCGTCGTGCTGGAGGTGGTCGGCTCAGCGTTGTGGCCGCCAATTGCGTCGGCAGTTCGGTCGTCGACCGTGCCGGGTGCTCGGGCGCTATGGGTGTTGCGTTGGACGGCGGTGGGCCCCAGGTCGCTGCTGCAATGCGTTGGCCTGCCGCGGAGATCTTGTCGGCTTCCCTGGCGAGGGCGCGGGGATCCGTGATCGTCGTGCTCGCCAGGGCGAGGCGTACCGGGCTAGGCAGCTGACGGAGGAACAGCTCCCGGAACAGGAATGCCGGAGAGTGCTCGCCGAGCAGCGAAAGCATGTAGTCCATTCGCTCGGACGGGCGCGTGTCGCCGAGCTCGGGCAGGTCGAGCAGGCGCCGTGCGCGTACCGCCGATGGGAGGGCGAAAGCGTCGAGGAGGAGCTTTTTAATCGCGCCGTATTTGTCAGCGGCTGGCGGGCTCTCGAGGAGGCTCAGGCCACGGGCCGCGGTGGCTGAACCGAGCGCTGCTACCACATGGTGGAAGCGGGCGTCGTCGGCCGTGATGCCTCGCAGGGCGAACAGGGAGTCCACCTGGGCGAACCAAACCGCTGCGTGAGCCTCCCAGAAGGTAGGCAGTTTAAGGGCAACTGCCGTGTCCATGTCGGTAGGTCACCAATGAAGGAGCTGTGCTCCCACGTAATCGGAAGAATGGACGCGACAAAAAGCTGGAATTCGTCCGAGTTTCTTTATTGTCAGAAAGCAACACAGGTACTCTCTAAAAAGCCCGTTTATCGGGCAGCAATATATATACACACATTATCCCGGAGCGTTTGCCCGGGAACGGCGAGAGGGGGCGTGGCCGGGCGTCCTGGCCGCGGCCTGGCAAGTTGAGGGCGGGCATGCCCGGGCGTCCCGGACGCGGCCTGGCAAGTCGAGAGCGGGCGTGGCCGGGCGTGCCCGGGCGTCCCGGCCGAGGCCTGGCAAGTTGAGCGCGGGCCTGCCCGGGCGTCCTGGATGAGCCCGGCATGGTGATCGCTCCGCGTCCTTGGTAGGTGCAAGGCGATTGTGTAAACCCAGCGGTAGCCGCTACAATATGATGATTATTTTCTGAAAATAAGAAATGAGTAATTTAAAACGTTAATTGTAATTTGTTTTCTTTTTCATTACAGGTAGTGCGATAACTCCCTCACCATGGATGCATTACTTAGCCTTAAAAGACCAGTCCCAGTTTCGCTCAACCTGTGCATAATATGCCAAGATATAAAGACAAACGATAAACTGTTTGCTGCCACAGAAAAAGGCCTCAACACATTATCAAATGTTACCCACGAGCGACAAAAGTTACGACATGTCAAGTACAAGGATGCAGTTGACAGACTCTCAGAAGCCCTGAAACACGACTCTAAAAAACAACTAGTTTGGCATAAATCATGCTATGCTATGTATACAAACAAAACGAAACTAGGTAAACTCAAGGCGGACTCATTGGCAGAGAGTAGCCCGTCCTCTAGTTCATCAGCATCAAGAACAGAAACCCAACCTTCCTCATATCGTCGTAGTAGCTCACCGCCCATTAATTGGGAATTCTGCATGTTCTGCCAAAAGGACAAAGCCAAGCAGAAGTTGACTTCAGTCACCACCTTCAAGAAGAGCACTGAAATATTGGAAGCTTCTGAGTTTGAAAAACAAATGCG